>NC_064304.1:43706557-44006557 GCF_023373825.1 Bactrocera dorsalis | reverse complement strand
TGCTGTGTTGCAATTTTCTTCTGGATATCTGCAAATTTAATTTCAGTTTCTGTCTACCTAAGTGGTATTTCGCCACTAATATATTGTTGTTGTTTTTTGCTTTCCACTTCGTTGCCTATAATCGAAATAAAATCAATGCGCTGCACTGCACACATTGAAAAAAATAAAAGCATAAAAACAACTACAACACTTGCAAAAATTTCTTTAATGCCAGCACATGCAGCCACAAAGCCATTGACAATTACATTTGCAAATTTTTATAGCTACAAGTATTTCTTTTTGCTTTTTGAATGCTGTCAACATTAAGCTTTTAGTTGCCCATTTCCTTTGCTGACTGCATACAGATGCTCACTAATTCTACTTTTCAGCATTTTTCCATTTTTATTTATAGCTGAGTTAACAAATCTTTACTTCTTGCTTCTAATCTACAAGTACCTAATGTAATATGGGGTAGTCGAAAAAGTCTTTTCGTATTTCTAATCACTCTTCAACTTTTTTTATAATGAACTTTAATGAACCAAATATGTATCATTTTCATCGACCATATTTTACCTTTTTATCGCTAGAGACATTATTCTATCAGTGCAAATATTTTACGGTTTCTCGGCGAAAAACTGCGACAATTGACTTATACAGACTGCTCTTGAAGCCAACTTTACTCCATTAAGTGAGTTCTGCATTGACCGAAACAAATAGTAGTCCGATGGTGCTAAGGCAGGGCTATACGGTGGATGCAACAAAACTTTCCAGCCAAGCTCTCCCAGTTTTTGCCGCGTCATCAAAGTTGTGTGTGGTCTAGCATTGTTATGATGGAAGACGAAGCCCTTTCTGTTAAGGCCTCAATCCTGGCTTTGCGACCATTTGTCGAGCTTCACCACGCTTGAACCATGATCTTTTTCGCACATTATTGTCGTATTTGAAACACTTTTTATCTCCTGTTACCATTCGATTCAGAATTGGTTCGACTTTATTACGTTTTAGCAACAAATCGCAGATGTTTATTCGGTTCATTAAATGTTTCCCAAAAAATTCATATGGTACTCAAACATCGGGCTTCTTTTTGTAGCCAGCCTTTTTTGAATAGTTCAAAACCGTTTGATGATGAATGTTAAATTCCTTAGCGATGTCAAGGCTACTTATCCTGGTCCCGGTATTGGGCAATATCTTCCATAATTTCATCGACTCTTTCAACGATAGGCCGAAGAGAGCGAGGTGCATCTCTCACAACGAAATTTCCTGAACGGAAGCGAGCGAACCACTGCTACACGAACTGATACAGCATCGTCTCCGTAAACTTCACAAGTTTTTTATGTGGCTTGCGTGGCAGTCTTCATTTTTATATATAAAAATTTCAAAATACAGCTTTTCCTTTTTTTAAACTTCCCCGAAATTATTATTTTTTTTGTTAAATGAAACTTAAAACCTATCCAACACTATATTGTATCACACAATGTAATTGGTAGCACTGGAGATAAGAGACTGCAACGACGTTTATTGATAAAATTCGAAAAGACTTTTTCCTTTCATCTATCTATCCCATCCCGCACGTGTTGTGGTCGATTCTAACGTTGCGAGGTAGACAGTCTGTTTTCTCTCCAAGGCGACACGCAACCCCTCATCGTACCAGTTGTTCTTTGCCTTTCCGAAAACAAATGGGAGCTTGAATTATCGTCTCACAATTCCCTAGTCGAGCAGAAAATCGTTCGGCTGTCTGTTATAATTGCAGCTTCTCTACGTCAGACCTTCCATGCGTTTGTGGACGTGCGTGTTGTGCTGCACGGAGGCGGGTGTGTATTGGGGATGCAACAAGATAGTGTCCGAGTCGATGTTAGGACCTCGGAGCGTACGCACTTCTAAAACACTGGAGACGTGTCTTCCGTCTATCACAACATGATCGATCTGGTTGGTGGTTTCTGTGAGTGTTCGATGTCGAGGGAACTAGTCCACGAACTCTAATGCTCCTCTCTCTGTTGTCGCATAATTGTTTGTATTGACGAATAAAAGATAGAAATAGGTTGAAAGACTTCTAAGGATTAATCAACAATTTTTATTTAACTCCGAATATTGAAGACTTTGTGTTATTGATTTTGAAATGAATATGGCGAAGCTTGGATATTGGACTCTAACGGTCGGATTAGAACTAAGGTATTGGCCATAGAAAGCCACCAAGGCAAATAAAGACATTGAAAAGCTTGCTGCGGAGCGGAAGAAAAAGGAGTAGAAGATATAAGTGATAGACATGCTAAAGTAAAATAAATTCACATGTATTATTCCTAAGTTAGAACCATTAATAAAACATGCAAATAATAAAAAAAGTTCAAAAATAACCCTTATTGAGTATGCATTTAAGAACATAATACTTATTTGTACTTCAGAAATTTAAAAGCAATCAACGCCTTTCATATTTATGGTGTAATTTTCATACATAAATTTTTAAAATGGAATTTTTGCGCTTTCATCCAACAATGTTAGTAAGTATGTATGTATTTGGAACATTTCGCACAGTCATGCACGAAACAATTGATCTAGAATAAAAAATTAACATAATGCGCACATTTTCGGGGTATACACGAAAAATTAAAAAGCACACATACAAGCACAAAAAAGAACATTACCGGACACCTTTAAACATGTTACAACATCATAAATTATCCGCCCTTTAACAACAGACTATAAAATGTGTTTGTATGTAGCCGCGTGGATTTGAAAAATGTATATTGTCCCCAACAGTATAGTGGAGCGTAAGTGCGTCGCATTTGCGTGTGTATGTGTGAGCTGTGAATAAGCGAATCCTTTTCATGTACTTGGCAATTTACTATAACATATCCTGGTGGCTGAGTCCTGCTGAGCAGCACTGCACAAAAGCGCCGCATGCTGTCAGCTAATACAGCCAAACACACACATGCACATGCACACGTCTATACAATGCTTCATAGTGGCGCAGCATCTGCATAACAACAGCAACAATTTGCAGAAGCTAGCGACAGTTTAAAAGCTTTACAAAGTATTCTAAATACATGAAAATTTTGTATGGCTATTTTTTATGCCATCATTTGATCGTTTTTTATATGTATTACTTGTATCTCGCTATTTAGGAACGAATATGTTGTAGTGCAGCATAATAAATTATCAAAGCGCATTGGGCGGCTAGTTTAGGGAGCGAGCGTGTGGCTCTTTTATTCGCTTTGAAAAGCGTTTGCTAACCATATTGCTGCTTGTACTCGGCTATTGTTTTAGTCAGCTCACTTTTATACACCATAAATATGAGTACATACATACAGGCGTATATAGTACCTTCGAATATGAAAATGCGGTGTTACGTAAAGCGTGGAAATGGTGGTATACTCTTTCACTGCTTACAGAAATCTTCATTTCTCCTAACATCAATCATGGTGATAGGCGGACAAATAGTTTGGCTAGTAAAGGGAAATGTATAATATTTCATTTTTCGCATATATACATATGTAATCATAAATTTGCGGCATAATTGAAATAAGATCACATGAGCAATTTGTTTATAAAGTTAGAATATTGGGATAATTTTTATTTGCTTGGGCACATAGTGTAAATTAATTGTCCAAAAATATTTTTCTCGAACGTGGTTTTTATAAGAAATAACCATTTCATTATGCGACATAAGTGCTCAATAGAGTTAATATGGGATAAGTTCCAGGCCAATCCAAGCGATGAATCCTTATATCGTTCAATATAGAATATCGCAGTCATCCTGGAGGATTAGGCGTTCCGTATGGTATATTGTATGCACAGGAGAACCTAATCATTTGTCTTATCGGAAACTTAATTTTCTTTACTATACAATTATACTGAAACCTCTCACTAGCTTAGCAAATTAAGTTAGCTTTCCTCGAATCACATAATCTGCTGACAATAATACTAATCCCAATTTTGATACTTTTGAGCCCAATAAACTCCTGCAGCTTTCTTTTTTTGTGTTCATAGTCGCTTTCTGGCAGCGCGTCCTCCATATACAATATGTCATTGTATTCTTTCGACATTTATAGAGGGATTCTGTAACCAGTCTCTAGTCTCTATTTGAGACATTTTGAGGTAAAGTCTCAATTTGTGACTAGTTACTATTCACTAAACAGTCGCTAGCGTTAGTCTCCAAATATTGCCACAAATTTGAGACCTGAAAGTTAGCAGGTCACAAAACTAAAAATAACTCTTGTCTGCCATTTGGAGGATGGAGTCATGTGTAGAAGTTCACGCAAGTGAGGAAAATTCTCTGATCGCCATTCACTTGGGAGTGGCCAGAAACGATTCTTTTACATATGACTCAAGCAGCTCACGACTTCCGGTCTTTGACCAAGTATCCTCTGGGTAGCCTAAGAACATCCGTTTGAAGGCGAGCTAAAGAGAGAAGGCGAAACATCCCCTGCCAGGGTGGGCAAAGAAGGTATCTTCTACCCAATGGGTTGAGGTTGATCGACTTCGCCGGGGCCCGAAATATGGTTATCTGTAGTACTAGATTCCAGCATAAGAAGATACATCAAACTACCTGGCTGTCTCCGGATCGAAAAACCACCAACCAGATCGATCATGTTGTGATAGACGGAAGACACGTCTCCAATGTTTTAGATGTGTGTGCGCTCCGAGGTTCTAACATTGATTCGGACCACTATCTTGTTGCAGCAAAGATTCACACCCGCCTCTGTGCAGCAACAAACGCACGCCAACAAACACAGGGAAGGTTCGACGTCGAGAAGCTGCAATCACAACAGACAGCCGAACGATTTTCTACTCGGCTTGCACTCCTGCTCTTTGAGAGCACTCGTCAACAACTCGGTATAAGGGAACTGTGGAACGGCATTTCAAACTCCTTACGTACAGCTGCAACCGAAACCATTGGTTTTCGGAAAGTGCAACAGAACAGCTGGTACGACGAGGGGTGCCGTGTCGCAGGGGAGAAAAGACAGGCTGCCTACCTCGCAACGTTACGATGGACCACAACACGTGCGGGATGGGATAGATACCGAGAGTTGAAGAGGGAAGCGAGACGCATTTGCAGACAGAAAAAGAAAAAGGACGAAGTGCGTGAGAACGAAGAGCTTGATAAGCTGGCCGACAGGGATAATGCTCGAAAATTCTACGAAAAGATGCGGCGGCTTACAGAAGGTTTCAAAACCGGAGCATACTCTTGTGGAACCCCCCAAGGTGATCTAGTCACCGATGCTCAGACCATACTTAAATTATGGAGGGCACACTTCTCCAGCCTACTGAATGGCAGTGAATGCACAACACCAGGAGAAGACGACCCCGATACTCCAATCGATGACGATGGAGCAGACGTTCCATTGCCCGACCATGAAGAAGTTCGAACAGCAATTGCCCGCCTGAAAAACAACAAAGCGGCAGGGGCCGATGGATTGCCGGCCGAGCTATTCAAACACGGCGGCGAAGAACTGATAAGGAGCATGCATCAGCTTCTTTGTAAAATATGGTCGAATGAAAGCATGCCCAACGATTGGAATTTAAGTGTGCTATGCCCAATCCATAAAAAAGGAGACCCCACAATCTGCGCCAACTACCGTGGGATAAGCCTCCTCAACATCGCGTACAAGGTTCTATCGAGCGTATTGTGTGAAAGATTAAAGCCCACCGTCAACAAACTGATTGGACCTTATCAGTGTGGCTTCAGACCTGGTAAATCAACAACCGACCAGATATTCACCATGCGCCAAATTCTGAAAAAGACCCGTGAAAGGAGAATCGACACTCACCACCTATTCGTCGATTTCAAAGCTGCTTTCGACAGCACGAAAAGGAGCTGCCTTTATGCCGCGATGTCTGAATTTGGTATCCCCGCAAAACTAATACGGCTGTGTAAACTGACGTTGAGCAACACGAAAAGCTCCGTCAGGATCGGGAAGGACCTCTCCGAGCCGTTCGATACCAAACGAGGTTTCAGACAAGGCGACTCCCTATCGTGCGACTTTTTCAATCTGCTGCTGGAGAAAATTATTAGAGCTGCAGAACTGAATCGAGCAGGTACAATCTTTTATAAGAGTGTACAGCTGCTGGCGTTTGCCGATGATATTGATATCATCGGTCTCAACACCCGCGCCGTTAGTTCTGCTTTCTCCAGACTGAACAAGGAAGCAACGCAAATGGGTCTGGCAGTGAACGAGGGCAAGACGAAATATCTCCTGTCATCAAACAAACAGTCGTCGCACTCGCGACTTGGCACTCACGTCACTGTTGACAGTCATAACTTTGAAGTTGTAGATAATTTCGTCTATTTAGGAACCAGCATTAACACCACCAACAATGTCAGCCTGGAAATCCAACGCAGGATTACTCTTGCCAACAGGTGTTACTTCGGACTGAGTAGGCAATTGAAAAGTAAAGTTCTCTCTCGACGAACAAAAGCCAAACTCTATAAGTCGCTCATAATTCCCGTCCTGCTATATGGTGCAGAGGCTTGGACGATGACAACAACCGATGAGTCGACGTTGCGAGTTTTCAAGAGAAAAGATCTGCGAAAGATCTACGGTTATTTGCGCGTTGGCCACGGCGAATATCGCATTCGATGGAACGATGAGCTGTACGAGATATACGACGACATTGACATAGTTCAGCGAATTAAAAGACAGCGGCTACGCTGGCTAAGTCATGTTGTCCGGATGGATGAAAACACTCCAGCTCTGAAAGTATTCGACGCAGTACCCGCCGCGGGAAGCAGAGGAAGACGAAGACCTCCACTCCGTTGGAACTACCAAGTGGAGAAGGACCTGGCTTCGCTTGGAATATCCAATTGGCGCCACGTAGCGAAGAGAAGAAACGACCGGCGCGCTGTTGTTGACTCGGCTATAATCGCGTAAGCGGTGTCTATGCCAGTAAAGAAGAAGAAGCAACTCAAACACGAAAAAGTTAAAAATAAATAAATTTTACATAAACCATGTGGCCAAAATTGAAAATTCTTTATTTATTCTTCCAAATCAATTTCATCCCCTTCAAAGTAATCCACTCCCGATGCAATGCACTTATGCCAACGGATTTTCCAATCTTCGAAACACTGGTTGTAGTCACTTTCCGGGATGGTCTTCAGTTCCGTCTTCGCTGCGACTTGAATCTCCTCTATCGTATAAAAACGGTGTCTCCGGAGCGGTCTTTTGAGCTTGGTGAATAGCCAGAAGTCGCAGGGCGCCAGATCAGGTGAATACGGTGGTTGTGGTACGATATGGGTTGAGTTTTTGGCGAAATGATCACGAATTGCGAGAGCAGTATGGGATGGTGCATTATCGTGGTGTAAAAACCAAGAATTGTCTTTCCACAATTCCGGCCGTTTTAGGCGGATAGCGTTACGCAAACGATGCATAACGTTCAAATAATATTCCTTGTTGACTGTTTGACCGGTTGGAGGGAATTCATAATGCACAACGATACGATAATCGAAGAAAACAGTCAACATGACCTTGATTTTTGAGCGACTTTGGCGCGATTTTTTTGGTCTCGGCTCTCTTTTGGCACGATATTCGCTCGATTGATCGGTTGTTTCGGGGTCGTAAGCATAGATCCAAGTCTCATCGCCAGTTATAATGCATTTCATGACACCCTGGTAGTCGGAAAGCATCGTTTCACACAATTCAACCCGACGCCTTTTTTCCAAAAAAATTCAATGTTTTCGGTACCAGTCGAGATATGACGCGCTTGAGGCATTCTTCAAAATGGTATTGGTAATAATAAATATGAAGTGGTTATTTTGTAAAACTACTCTACATGCCAATAGTCCACTTAATTTTTTATAAGAAAATTCTACGGAAGTATTCGAACAAAAAAGGTTACTTTATTCCGACAGTTCAGATTATATCGTAGCTATATTCTATAGTGATCCAATTTCGGTGGTCCCGTCGTAACTTTTGGGCAAAAATACTAAGAGTTTTTAATTTAAATTTCGCGCGAAAACCCATTTGTCGAAATATTTTTTTTCTATGTTGGTATGACTGTTGGGGACATATTTTCCAAATGATACATCAAAATAATCATTAGTGTTTAGTATACGTTTGTATTTTTTAAGTACATAAAGTGTATTCGGACTACCTGGATACCTGGATGTCATGAAACGTATTTTTACTGGCGACGAATCTGGTATCTATGCTTAGGACCCGGAAAGAGACGAACAATCGGCCTCATATCGAGGCAAAAGTGAGCCGAAGCCGAAAAAACCACGTCAAAGCAATTCAAAAAATAAGGTAATGTTCCAAGTTTTCTTCGATTATCGAGGTGTTGTGCACTAGGGTGGGTCGATTCCGGACTTTTTTCGATTCGGGATTTCCAATAGTGCGGAAAAGTTGCCTTAGTAAGTAAAGAGGTTACAGAAATAGTTGCAAAAAAGTTTGAAAATACTTTCAAAAAGTCATCTATTCCGATAGTTTCACACACCAGAGTTGTACAAATGCTCACCACATACCATAAGAAATTTCTGACTCTTAAACAAAGGTTTTAAGGAACCCAATAGGTTTGAGCTCTAAAAGAGACGACTTTGTCTCTTCTGCCGGAAAATTATTTGACATCGCTGCTTGTAAATGCATTTATTTTTCTTCTTGCACTTGTCCAAAGGAAAGAAAAGTTCCTTTCAATGAACAACCATTTCTCTTGGACCACGGAACCAGAAGAATTGGTCGCATTGGAAGTGTCGAACTACCTGAAACAAAAAAGATTAAAAAGAAAAATGAACGTAAAGAAAAGCTTTCAAAACGTCATTCAACATCAACACTTACCAGAAAAGTATCAGCTAGAACACGTGACCATTCAGATCAGCCAGACTCTCATACTCGTACAGACGACAACAATGTAGGTGCGTCGCACATGGATTCTTCCAAAAACGATGCTGATGATGAATTTTCTCTTCCATCCTCTAAAACCAAACAAAACACACTAGTATTAGAACACACTGCTTTAGCTGTCCAAAGATTTGGAGTAAGTGATAGAGCAGCAGCCTTGATTGTTGGATGCCAAAAAAGCAGGTTTGATAACAGAGGATCAGGCTAGCTTTGTCACTGACAAATGCAAGATTAGTCGGGCAAAAAAAGTGTTGGAGTTAAGCTCCAAAACACCGAAAGTATTGACTCTGTATATGGGCTGTATTTTGACGGCCGCAAAGACAATACACTTACACAAGTCAGCGAAGGTGAAAAGTACTACCGCGATACTGTCAAAGAGGAACATATTTCTCTTATAGCGGAACCTGGTTGTCATTACTTTGGCCACGTCACCTCTCCTTCCGGGTCAGCTGAGGATGAGACGCAAGCTATATGGCAACATTTACAAGACAATTCAGTTGATGTGGAACATCTAGAAGTTGTCGGTGCTGATGGCACCAACACGAACACAGGTTGGAAAGGTGGAATCATTCGGAAACTAGAAGACAGAATAGGTAGGCCATTACAGTGGGTTGTTTGTCTTCTACATTTCAACGAACTTCCATTTCGTGCTCTTTTCGAACACATAGATGGTGTCTCAAAGAGTCCAAATACATTCTCTGGCGATATAGGTAAACTGCTCCCTTATTGTTAGAAGTTGCCTGTTGTCAAATTTGAAAGTTTTCCATCCAGCCAATTACTTTCTGAGGTTATTAATCCGACCCAACTTAGCACAGACCAAGCTTATCTCTACAAAATATCAGAAGCTGTTATTTCCGGTCAATGTTCCTCAGATTTAGCGTCGATGCATCCAGGTAACATGTGCAAATCTCGCTGGCTCACCTGTGCAAATAGAATTCTGAGATTATACATTTCTACTGACAAACCAACAAAGGAAATAAAGATTTTGGTCAAGTACATACTTACAGTTTACTCACCTTTGTGGTTCTCAATAAGATTCAACAGTTCACTCAAAGATGGCTCGCGCCATCTCTATGCTGCAATTCAAAGGTCGAGAAACTGCGCAAGGTTGTCGATTCATCCATTCAACAGAATGCTTTCTTTGCTCTTCCAGAAAACTTTCTCCTTAGTATGATGACTGACGAACGGATAGAAGTCAGAAAGTTGGCCCTTGACCGTCTTCTGGCAGCCAGAGAAGCAGAGTCTGACACTGTAAATGGAAGGGTTAGATGTATTAAAGTGCCAAAGCCGAATTTCAAAGCTAATAATTATTACGATATGATTAACTGGAAGACTATTACCTTGACTGTTCCACCAGCTCTTTATTCAGTTTCTAACAAAGAACTCATAAAAGGGCTGTCGGGAGACACTGCAGAGGTATGGAAATTTAGTGAATACCCCTCTCACACCGTGGTAGTCGAGAGAACCGTCAAACTGGTGACATAGGCATCTTCTAAAGTTATTGGCCTCCAATCTCGTGATCGTTGTATACGCTCTACACTGAAATCTAGGCAACAAGTGCCAAAGTTTAGTACAAAATCTGATTTTATCAATAAATTTGACACAGATTTAGACTAAAACAAGCCTGACATATGGTTGGTTGGTTGGGTTGGTCTTGGGAGGAGCCCGAAGAGCAGCCACCTCCACGCGGTGGGTTCTGGGTTACCAATACATTTTAGCAGAGAGCTGCAACAATTTTCACCTTGCGCTGTGGCCGCATTTTCGCTCGTATTTCGGGAACGGTTCGTCCTACGGACGTGATCACATATACCATTTCGGTAGCAAATGACGTGACAAATAACTTTTGTTTTATACATTTTGCCATGAGATGCGTATTTCAGGCGCTAGGTAGACAATTTCACGATTTTAGGCGAATTTCCGAAATTTGAAGGCCGGAGTTGGGGTTGAAGATGCAATCCGATCTTAAAACAAAAAGTTGCATTGTAATCAGGAAGTACTAAGGCAACTTTTCCGCACTATTAGAAATCCCGAATCGAAAAAAGTCCGGAATCGACCCACCCTATTGTGCACTCCGAATTCCTTCCGATCGGCCAAACTCTCAACAACCACCGCATCCACTTGATTTATCTCCGTGTGATTTCTGTTTATTCAGGAAACTCAAACAACCCGCTCGGGGAAACAGTTTTGATTGAAGGCATTAAACGTGAATCGTAATGCACATTGCAGACTTTTATGGAAATTTACATTGAAATTATTTCAAGGATTGGAAAAGTCTTACTATTTTTTCATCATATTGTATGTAGCAATGAAATTATATTAATCTAAGACCTATAATATAACTTTATAAAATAGGTTATTGCGCAAATTCTCGTTCTACAGAAAATCAGGAAATATGAAAAATTGTAGCCCAATTCCGACTTAATGGCCTTGTCAGCAAACAAAATTAACGCTTTTTATGTGAGTCAAATCATCGTGTGGTTCAGGAAAGCTTTTGCATCCCCAAAAGCTAACCGTTTGGTGCGGATTGTGGTATGGCGAACATTACAACACGATAATGACCGACTCTTTTCCCTGGATTTTTATGAAATCGACGATCAATGTACGATCTTTATTGCCAACAAGACGTTGCGTCATCTCATGTTAAAGGCTTACATCACTTACATCAATCAACCAGCAACGCTCGAGGAGCTCGGCGACAACTTTCAGTGCACGATAATCCAGCCAAAAGGCTGCACCGGGTCATCGAAGATTGGCGTGAATACAATAGAACCCATTTGACTTACCATATGTACAAATGTCCGAATGTATCATTAAACTTATTTATATATACATATTAATGATAGAATAATTGAATAAAAGACACTTCGACTGATTTGCTTCCGAATGTTATTAAGTGAATTGTTAATCCACCCTCTATATGATTAGCCTTATCAGTATATACATACATACATGCTTACCTATATGTAAACAATTACATATGTGCTTACAGCGATCAACCGCACAAATGCCGACTTAAGCGATACATATTAACTCACTTCTAATTGAATGTATCCGCATAATACCGATTGGGGAAGTAATAAAATCCTATTGTTTCCGTTATTGTGTTAAATTGATACGTTGAGGATACCAAAGGCGCCAACATTTAGACACACCAAACCTATAGCAACAACACACAATGCAATCCACAGCCTTAGAGCAAATGCTATTTGAGGTTATCGATGCAAAGAAACCAAAGCAACCGCTAATACTATCAATGAAACGAACAGTGGGATGAAGGTGAATAAGCTATTATAAAAATCGTGTATAAATTCTTCTACTCTCCTTTGGAAAATCATTATTTATGGTTTTGGAAAAGTCAGGATAATATTTTTTTTGTTTTAAAATTTCTTTAGTATTAAAGTTAATGTTTTCTGGAAATGCCGGCGCCGATATGGATATATATACTTGTATTCCTTTATCTATTTATATCGATTAATTCAAGATGTTATATTGGGTAGTCGAAAAAGTCTTTTCGTATTTCTAAATATAACTTTTTTTTAACCTCCCCAAATTTAATTTTGGTTAAATGAAGCTTAAAATCTATCCAACACTGTATGGTGTGACATAATGTAATTGGTAGCACTGGAGATATACGACTGCAACAACATCTATTGAAAAAATACGAAAATACTCTAATTCAGTTTGTAATTCTTAAGAAAGAATTTACACATGTTTCTAAAAAAACACTAATTTCCATTAAATTGTTTCAGTAAATAAAATAACACAATATAGATCCGAGATTATATCGGATCTAACTTGTATGAGTGTCGGGACACAAAAATGAAACTTCCTGTTCTCTGGTTGATGCACTTGAGCGCCACGGAGGTGCTAAGAAGCTATTAAGACTAGAACCGTTTTTGACAGTAGGTCCCTTATTTTCAAAAACTTATAACGAAAGAAGAACAAGCAGAAAAAAAATAAATTGGCAATAAACTGATACTAGGTTATAACCTTAAAAGGTTTAAACAATTTCCAAACCTTTCCTGGTAAAGTTTCCGACTACTCGTTGCTATATGCAATGATCATTGCAATCTCAAAAGGAGTCTATACAACGTGGGTATCATGAAAATTGTCGGATCTACTAGCCTGAAACATAGGCTCCTAGATTGAACTTGATAAGCTGGCCGACAGGGGTAATGCTCGAAAATTCTACGAAAAGATGCGGCGGCTTACAGAAGGTTTCAAGACCGGAGCATACTCTTGTAGAACCCCCCAAGGTGATCTAGCCACCGATGCCCAGAGCATACTTAAATTATGGAGGGAACACTTTTCCAGCCTGCTGAATGGCAGTGAACGCCCAACACCAGGAGAAGGCGAACCCAATACTCCAATCGATGACGATGGAGCAGATGTTCCATTGCCCGACCATGAAGAAGTTCGAATAGCAATTGCCCGCCTGAAAAACAACAAAGCGGCAGGGGCCGATGGATTGCCGGCCGAGCTATTCAAACACGGCGGCGAAGAGCTGATAAGGTGCATGCATCAGCTTCTTTGCAAAATATGGTCGGACGAAAGCATGCCCAACGATTGGAATTTAAGTGTGCTATGCCCAATCCATAAAAAAGGAGACCCCACAATCTGCGCCAACTACCGTGGGATTAGCCTCCTCAACATCGCATATAAGGTTCTGTCGAGCGTATTGTGTGAAAGATTAAAGCCCACCGCCAACAAACTGATTGGACCTTATCAGTGTGGCTTTAGACCTGGTAAATCAACAACCGACCAGATATTCACCATGCGCCAAATCTTGGAAAAGACCCGTGAAAGGAGAGTCGACACACACCACCTCTTCGTCGATTTCAAAGCTGCTTTCGACAGCACGAAAAGGAGCTGCCTTTATGCCGCGATGTGTGAATTTGGTATCCCCGAAAAACTATTTCGGCTGTGTAAACTGACGTTTTACAGCACAAAAAGCTCCGTTAGGATCGGGAAGGACTTACTCGAGCAGGTACCATCTTCTATAAGAGTGTACAGCTGCTGGCGTATGCCGATGATATTGATATCATCGCAAATGGGTCTGGCAGTGAACGAGGGCAAGACGAAATATCTCCTGTCATCAAACAAACAGTCGTCGCACTCGCGACTTGCCTCTCACGTCACTGTTGATAGTCATAACTTTGAAGTTGTAGATAGTTTCGTATATTTAGGAACCAGCATAAACACACAATGTCAGCCTGGAAATCCAACGCAGGATTACTCTTGCCAACAGGTGCTACTTCGGACTGAGTAGGCAATTGAAAAGTAAAGTCCTCTCTCGACGAACAAAAGCCAAATTCTATAAGTCGCTCATAATTCCCGTCCTGCTATATGGTGCAGAGGCTTGGACGATGACAAAAACCGATGAGTCGACATTGCCAGTTTTCGAGGGAAAAGTTCTGCAAAAGATTTATGGTCCTTTGCGCGTTGGCCACGGCGAATATCGCATTCGATGGAACGATGTGCTGTACGAGATATACGACGACATTGACATAGTTCAGCGAATTGAAAGACAGCGGCTACGCTGGCTGGGTCATTTTGTCCGGATGGATGAAAACACTCCAGCTCTGAAAGTATTCGACGCAATACCCGCCGCGGGAAGCAGAGGAAGACGAAGACCTCCACTCCGTTGGAAGTACCAAGTGGAGAAGGACCTGGCTTCGCTTGGAATATCCAATTGGCGCCACGTAGCGAAGAGAAGAAACGACTGGCGCGCTGTTGTTGACTCGGCTATAATCGCGTAAGCGGTTTCTACGCCAGTAAAGAAGAAGAAGAGGCTCCTAGATTGTGTATACATCAATAGAAGTTCAAATAGGATTCATAGGTATATCCAAGTAGGCTTGAGCCATTGTGAAAAGGGACAGTCCACTGGATGCAGTGCATTCCTCAATAATAATTTTTCTATCGATATTAAGGTCCAGAAGATAAGGAGATGTGAAAGAAGTACAGATTTTCGTGAAGTTTTGGTAAGGGCTGCCACCTATTTAAAAAAAAATTTTAAAACAAAACAAAGTATATATATGACAATAAAACTTGAAAATATGGTTATTAAACCAAAATTGATTAAAAATGTTAAGGATAGAAACATTTTCGAGTGGCTTGTCATTGCCAATCGCTCATAGCAGGTGTTTCCCTGCAAAAGTGTAAACTCTATTTATAAACAAAAAATTTGCTTGTACCTTTGCAAACAAAATTTATTGTCGTACGTTTTAAATAAGAAATTTTTTTTAACACACATTTGTATAAAATCTTACACTGTTCAAATCTCCAGCTAACCGCATGCAACTAAGCCAATTCAGCTTCCGCTGCCGCAAAATGCCGAAACAATATCGATAAATTGCAAATCATTTACGTTTACGATTATTTGCTCACGGCTGTGCGAGTATGTGAATATTTCGCCGTAACGTGCGGTGTCACGTATGAATGTTGCTACCCGATATGCTGCCACAAGTCAAGACAGTATTCAGGCAATAGTTAAAATAGCTTCCTTTTGTGTTCTGGAATTGCATTGTGTGGGCATGCACAAAAGCATAGCCAACAGCTGCAAATTATGTATGTATGTATATAGTTTGTGTGCCATCAAATGAAGGCGGTCGCACAGCAACATACATACATATGTACATACTTTTACTTATAAGCGAGTAAATAACTTTGTAATAAAATTTTGTATTGTATGCTATGTGTGGACATCTTTCAGACTTACAAGACTTTTTTGAAGTGATAAATAATTTATATAATATAATAATAAATTGGGAGCTCGAACGGGATTTCGGTTGCACCGAAGCTGTAATACCCTTCATAAGTGCATTTTTTCACATAGAAAGGTATACAAAAAGCTAAGTTCTGATTTGAATGGTCAATTTGAATGACAGCTATTAGCTATATTGGATCTGATTAATATGTTCGGAAATTTTAGTATTGCTGTGAATAATAATTTGCAACACATTCCCTAAAGATACCTTGACAATTAAAAAAATGTTCCATACAAAGTTCTATCGGTTAATTTATGTGGCAGTAGATCGATATCGCCGGTCCTGACAAATGTGTAGTTCGCTGGTGGAAAAAGGACGTGTGCGCAATTTCAGACCGATTTCTCAGTCAGAGAGTGTAGCAACAGGGTATAATTAAATAGCAAATTATTGGTCTACAATCTAGTATTAACTTTTTTGTGATTATAACCTGCTCTCCGTAGTTAAATATTTGCATGTATGTATATATATTCTATAATCATCAAAAGTTATTCGCAATTCGACCTTTGGGTGCTTTGCGCATTCGAGGCTGGCTTTGTGTGCGAATTATTCTCCCCTGGGCGATGTGTGTTGTTCACGCATTGCCCGATGACATAGCGCGTATTTGATATACTTACATATGAATATATATATTGCATATATATTTCCATATTTGATATACATACATATAATAACATTTCGTGGTGTTGCTGCCAAGACTTTTGAAATGTCTTAACTTTTATAATTTATTTTACAGGAGACAATAATGTCCCAGCACAGTCTGGAAACGGTAGCATCGCATTTTTACAGAGGTTCTGAAAAAATGTTTCCAAATCCACACTTCATTTATTTGCGTAAGTATTCTCTTTTATACAAATCAAAATTGAAAAATATATTTGTCGAATCAATCAAGTAAATGAGAGATGAGTTCGGGTCCAACCGAAAATTGCATACCATTGGAATCAAACATATAAATACAAATTACTACGAGCTGTATTCATAAAATAACGGAAACTTTAACATATACGAGTATAATACTGGTAAACAAAAATCCACTTGTTTTTGTGACATGAACAGAACAAAGTTTTTATTATGTAAAAATTGCCACAAATGTAGAAAATAGTCACAGATTTCTTGCATCACCTATAGCTTTTTTTCTATGAGGGTTTTTGTTAAAAAAACAGCGATTTTATTATAGGCAATAAGTAGTTCAGTCACAAGATCTTTGTAATTGTTAGCTCTCACATTTCCAAGAAAATTTTTAACAACGTTTTCAAAGGCACTCCAGGCTCGTATTTCAGTTTCATTGAGCATTTCCTCAAATGTTTTATCTTTCATTAGTTCTCTTATTTGCGGACCCACAAATATGCCCTCCTTAATTTTTGCTTCACTGACTCTTGGAAATTTTTGTTTCAGATACAAGAACCCTCTTCCATTTCTGTCCATTGCCTTAACAAAATTCTTCATTAAACCCAATTTAATATGCAAAGCTGGTAGTAATACCTTTTTGTGATCAACTAGAGGTTCACTGGTAAGGTTTTTTTGTCCTGGAGTGAGTGCCTGACGTACTGGCCACTGCTTCTGTATATAATGATTGTATCTCGCACGGCTGTCCCATTCGCAAAGGAAGCAACAATATTTCGTATATCTTGGTTGCACTCCAAGAAGAAGGGCTATTACTTTTATGGCTTTGCCCGACCATACTCATGATAACGGTGTGCTTTAAAAGAACTCTCATACTCCCTTATGATTCCTTCATATAAACCGCATGAGGCAAAGGGCATAGATAGATGTTATGAACCAATAACGCCTTTAAACTAAGTTTGGAGGAATCAATGAATAGATGCAAGTCACGTGGATCATGTTTATGTCCTAGTGTGTTAAATAAAGGGTTAACTTCTAAACATTATACTAGATCCTCTTCTTGAAGAAAGCAATTTGTAGGCCTTTCTGCCTTTTTCTGTAAAAAGTAATATTTACATCACTTTGGAGAAGATTCCAACCTTTCAGTCTGGATCCGTAAAGTTTGGACTGCGGTTTTGAGAACTAAATCTCGAACGAAGTCATTAAGTTTATCCTGTGAAATTAGATGCGGCACTGTTGAACATCCTGGTACACAAAATAAAGGATCGGTTGTCATCTCCTTTGCGGTTTCTGTAACATCACTCAAGATTCTGATGTTTTTGGAATAGGAAGGAACATCTTTTGTTGTATTCGTCTCATCTTGAAACCCCCCATACCACGAAATTTAATTCTATTTTAGGTCGAGATGAACATTTTAAGTAACTGTAAACAACACAATTAGCGTTCTTATGTCAAAACGTTCTGAGTATATAGAACATCAAAGATGTCAAACTTTACCAGTTGAGTTGCCAGGTTGCAACAATATGGTTGCCCGAAATATAAAAAGCATCCTACGTGTGCCTATTTATATCAGCATTTCATGGCTGATTTATGCTCTCCCTTCAGAATGAAATAAACTACTATATTCTTTGCATTTTATGAAGAGTCCCGCACAAATACTTCAAAGCAATAATTCAGAATTGCTTTATCATTGACAGTAAGTCCGTTTTTTGTTGAATACAATTGGCGCAGTTTTAATAATCTTATAAATGCTTTACACATTCAGCGGAAATCTTCAGACGGCTACTTCGGAATTCTAAAATAAAGCACATCAGCAACAGCCCACAAATGCTAAAATGTTATTTCCACCAAAGCCGAGACTATAGCTAGATAGGACCTGTCATTTTTTCGTTTGCAATATGACTTACTCCTTCTCTTCGCCACAGCAATGCTTGCGTTACTTGGGTCGCGTGGAGTTGTCATATTGCTTCGAAACCTCACTTGTTATTTGAAATCAGCAATGTAGATTTTGTTTTAGTACAAAAAATGTTTATGCAAATCCTTCGTTTTTAGTTGCTTAGCATATCTGAGAGTCAACACGCCGCACTCATAGCCACAGTGACAGTAAGCGATACAAATGCGAGCCACGCGAAGAGCATATCACAAATACTATCTTTATAAATATGAACTTGTTCGCTACGCCCACGTGCGAAAGCCTCGAGCTGTGGCAAGTGTGATGATGGACTAAGCTTGACACTAAGTGCTTTGATGTCACATAAAATTCTAGTTGATGTGCGCGTGTAATTTGATGCTGCTTTCCACGAATAGCTCAGAAAAGCAAGTTCGAGGTATGAACAAGCAATGTTTTGATACCCTTCATGGATGAAACTAAAGTTTTGTGGGTGTAAATATGTGAAAATATTCTTCTTGGCAATGGATTGAAAGTATGCTTGCTGATTGTACTGAAAATACACTCTAGCTTCTCAATCTCAATATTACAAATAAGGCATTTAATGCAAAATTGGAGATTACCTTCTGCATACAATTCAAATAGATATTAACAGCGCATTCTAAAACCTGGGAAAAAGTTACATTTATAAAATTTACGAAACTTTTTCATTAAAGAAATTGCCTCCAAGGCATTTGTTACTAGATAAAGTTTTCGAAAAAGCATCCTTGGGTCAAGTAATTTCTTTGCTACTATTTGGAACGAGAGACTATATTACGCGGAAAGGAGAGTATAACTAAAAGCCTCTCTTATTGTCGACAATAACCGATGAGGCAATGATTAAAATAATTAACTAAATTTAACGCTCCGTGTGACCTCAGTAAAATACATGAGTATGCAGGACGAATAATGAAGAAGAATATATAAAAATAGACTTTTATATTTATGAAAGGTATACAGTTAGCTCAAGAGTTTGGTTAAAAATATTCAGGTAACCCGATACTCTATGCAACGGTATTTTCACCAGCTCGCAGTGCACCCTGTTCTGAATATAAATTGCTCACGCAGATGGATGTTGGCGGCACCTAAATGTTTTTCTTTTTGACGGTTAATTTATGCTTTCTGAACTTCATTTTGTGATAGTTCTTATTATTATTGTTGTTGAGGACAATTTGTTCACAGCGTCGCCGCTGTTGTTGTTGCTGGTGCTCTTGTCATCTTAAAAGAAGACAAATCGTTGCTATATCTATGTTGAATTGTGTGTCCACGTCTTGGCACTGATAAATTTGTCGCCCATAAAAATGTAAGCTCGCATACCTTCCCAGATATATGGCTATAGGCTATAAGGGTGTATGTGTGTCGGCAAATGTTACATACGAGGATATGTAGCTAAGTGTGCACTAGCTATACAAGCTCTGTTCCCATGAACACATGAACTATCGGTACACACAACTGTGTAAATATGTATGTATGTATGACTGTCGTGTTTGCATAACGCTAGTAT
This sequence comes from Bactrocera dorsalis, assembly GCF_023373825.1. Taxonomy (NCBI): domain Eukaryota; kingdom Metazoa; phylum Arthropoda; class Insecta; order Diptera; family Tephritidae; genus Bactrocera; species Bactrocera dorsalis. The sequence goes on along the minus strand of NC_064304.1, from coordinate 43,986,715 downwards.
GTGTTGGAGTGTTGGAGAATTTGGGCCTTTTGTTCGTCTTCCTTTTCAGCTAAGCGCTTAATTTTCCCACTCATAGCCAAATATATAAGCGTCGGAGCGCATTTCGCCATTAATTGGGCGTCGCACTCACAATCCTCTCTATGTGTCACCTCAGCCAGTGAGCTGTAGCCTAATAATTTTCTTCTTCCCTCCCGCTGCTCTGATATGCTGTTAAAATATTTGCCCCGCTGGGAGTCCATTATTTATGAGTGTGTTAACATGAAATTGTTCTTTGCTCGCCTGTCAACGCAGTCACTGCTTTTCTAACTAATTGCAGCTACCCGGGAAGAGACGCGTGAGCAGAGTGGAACGCGGCTATTCTGTTGCTGAATTTGCCGCGGTGGTCGAGTGCAAATTTCAGATAAGGCCGCTGTGGCAATGCGACAGTCTGTCGCCAGCTCACCTGCCCTCTGCAATGTTTGCCTCAATTAGAGCGCGCTGCATGGCGCGGCAGCGTGAGCGGCGAAACTAGTTAGCGAACAGTACAATTGTCCTAAATGTTGTTTTAAATATTAATGAAGAAATTTTCAAATATTTGAGATTTGTACAAGGACATAGAGATGTCGGTTTGACGTCAAGCCTTTTTCCACTTCAGCTGTGCTCAGGAATCCGCCTGCTTCACATGAGTTTTGTGAAGGGATGTGCGAAGTTGATGTAAGGTGCGGGGTCCTCATCAGAGGCACGAACAATTTTTGCTGTCATGCAGCAGCTTCATATTGTAATGCAGAGAGGAAAAATGCAGATAGTAGACCCGTATAAATTTGATAGCAGTCGGATCATTAGTTTGTGAATTATATCATCTGCCAGAAGCAACTTTTGTTATTGTAAAAAACTTAATAAAAACGTATTTCGGAGGTTGATAAAATATTGTTTTTTGAAGGGAAAAATACAGTTGAAGCAAAAACTTGTCCTAATGACGAGTTTTCGGACACTGCTTTAAGAACATCAACCATCACATATTGAGATGCCAAGTTTAGACATGATGAGATGAGCACTGAATACGCAGTGAACGCCATAAAGAGATTTTTACAAAGGAAATCATCAAAAAAGTCTATAAAATAATTTTGGATGGCAGTAAAGTGAATTTGTTTGAAATAACAGACACTCTAAGACATCGACTAAACGTGTACATGTACACTCTAAGTATGAGCTTCTACAAAATAATTATCCAAGGAAAAATTGAAGAAAAACGGGGTATTGGCCGTGGTTTCGAAACATTCAACAATAGAACGTTGGCAACCTTATAGATGTTGCGGGAGATAGAGAGAAATATGCTGCAATAATTAAAAATCTGTGATTTTTTATTTTTTTTTTAATATATAGTACAATAGATATATTTATATTACTATTAAGCTTATTAATATTGTGCGAGTACATATTATTAAATGTTATATCGCTCATTTGCTGCAAGACCGGCATAAGTCAAAAAAATCGATTCGCCAGAAAAAGCGTTTAAAGTTTTCAACTTACTACAACCTTACACGGTGACTCCAACCTTACACCTCTTCTCAAGCGGACCATATAAGAGGTATTCATATTAATTTTTAAATCAACATGAAGTATGATATAACAAACAATTCTGCAGCATTAACTCAAAAATCACGTTTGAATTATGCCGGTCTTGCAGCAAATGAGCGATATGATCACCAATATTCGAATACGAATTGGCAAATAAAGAAGAAGAAGATGATTTGGAATGGAATTAAGAGATGTTCAAGCGCAATAAACTCAAGTTATTGCATCGATATGTCACATTGGATGAAATATGGCTGCATCATTTTACTTCGAAGTCCAATTGAGAATCATCCAAACGGAGTGCACACGATGAACCCGCTCCAAGGCGTTGCAAAACGTAACAGTCGGCTGGCAAGTTTGTGTCTTCTGTATTTTGGGATGTGCACCGCCGAAAAATGGTCAGATTTGAAGAAAAAGAAGTTTTGGTTCGCCGTGTCACAAGCCAGTAACAACGAGGGCAAAAATCCACGAATTGGACTTTAAATTATTTTCGCATCTACCGTATTCTCCAGATCAGGTGTTCTCAGATCTCAAAATAGTGCTACGCTGGGAAAAAGTTTTCGTCGAATTAAGAGGTGATCGCCGAAACTGAAGTCTACAAACATTTTATTTTCAGGTATTTTGAAGCAAAGAACAAATCGTACGGCAAAAGTGGTATCGAAAAGTTGGAGGGTCGTTGTAATCAGAGTATCACTATGTTCAATTAAAAACAAAAGAAATTTTACCAAAAAAATGTGTTTACTGTGATAGGCCGGGGCCTTTCCAATTGACGTGTTATGTAGGTTGCCTATATATTGCTACGAAAATAAAAAACTTAACCTCAGTTAATATCTACACAGCCATATTATTAAGAAGAGTGACAGCGCGACTTTCAAAACACAAATTATTTTAACTACTTAGTACCAACGTCAAAATAAAATTAAATATCCATTGTCTCATGGTCAAATTAGGAATACATAACCAAATTCTAAGCAGACAACCAAATATTATTAATATGAACTGTTTCCAATTCAACGAAATACGATTTGAGCAATGATGCGAAACCCAAAAGCGGGAATTCCTTAAAAATTATTTTAAAGATGTATAGTATAGAGCTGTCAGCGGAGCTCCAATATTTATTGAATGAAAACAAAAGATTGAGATTTGTTTTTAACTAGCATTTGTGAGACGATAATATGTGAACATCATACACCCTGTCAAGGAAGTATCGAGAATATATAAATAAAACGAAAATTTTTCAGTCATCATCCAAATTTATTTTATCGCCCTCAAAGTAACATCCATTTGAAGCTATACGCATGGACTAACGCTGATTCAAAACGGTTTCTCCGGAGCGGTCGTTTTAGTTTGCTTAATAGCCAAAAGTCACACGGAGAAAAATCAGGTGAATAAGGTGTTTGATCAATGATATTTGTTGAGTACTTGGCCAAAATTTAACACATATACGTTAAAAAATTACGGTAGACTTTATTTCTTATCTGTTCAATTTCAAGTTGTTTCTCAACCCAATTATGGAACATACGAAGATTCTGGTGAACAAGCGGCTTCATTTCTTCCATCAATTTGAGCTTGTAAGGATGTAGGTTAAGATATTTTCTTCTTTTTTTACTGACACGAGAACATTTTCTACATTGCCTGTGAATCCAATTTTTTTTACTCCACTCTCAAATGTTGATCTGACAGGACAATTATGACGACCATAAATTGAATGTAGCGCTCTTAAAGTTAAAGCCACTGAATCAGAATTTTGGTATTAAATTTTAATAATTTCGACTCGTTGTCGGATCGATATATATATAAAGGGTGATTTTTTAAGAGCTTGATAACTTTTTTTTAAAAAAAAAACGCATAAAATTTGCAAAATCTCATCGGTTCTTTATTTGAAACGTTAGATTGGTTCATGACATTTACTTTTTGAAGATAATTTCATTTAAATGTTGACCGCGGCTGCGTCTTAGGTGGTCCATTCGGAAAGTCCAATTTTGGGCAACTTTTTCGAGCATTTCGGCCAGAATAGCCCGAATTTCTTCGGAAATGTTGTCTTCCAAAGCTGGAATAGTTGCTGGCTTATTTCTGTAGACTTTAGACTTGACGTAGCCCCACAAAAAATAGTCTAAAGGCGTTAAATCGCATGATCTTGGTGGCCAACTTACGGGTCCATTTCTTGAGATGAATTGTTGTCCGAAGTTTTCCCTCAAAATGGCCATAGAATCGCGAGCTGTGTGGCATGTAGCGCCATCTTGTTGAAACCACATGTCAACCAAGTTCAGTTCTTCCATTTTTGGCAACAAAAAGTTTGTTAGCATCGAACGATAGCGATCGCCATTCACCGTAACGTTGCGTCCAACAGCATCTTTGAAAAAATACGGTCCAATGATTCCACCAGCGTACAAACCACACCAAACAGTGCATTTTTCGGGATGCATGGGCAGTTCTTGAACGGCTTCTGGTTGCTCTTCACCCCAAATGCGGCAATTTTGCTTATTTACGTAGCCATTCAACCAGAAATGAGCCTCATCGCTGAACAAAATTTGTCGATAAAAACACATTTCGAACCGAACACTGATTTTGGTAATAAAATTCAATGATTTGCAAGCGTTGCTCGTTAGTAAGTCTATTCATGATGAAATGTCAAAGCATACTGAGCATCTTTCTCTTTGACACCATGTCTGAAATCCCACGTGATCTGTCAAATACTAATGCATGAAAATCCTAACCTCAAAAAAATCACCCGTTATATTTCCACGATGAAATGGCAAACCTTACTAAAGAGAAATATCTAAAGAGAAAATACATATATGGCATCGTTTGTAAAGCATAAAAACCCATACACAACTTACATACATACATATACGCAATTATCAGAAAAACGCTATCTGAGTTTCAGTAAGCCAACCCTCAATTAGACCGATATAAAGTTAACGTGAATTTCGAAAGTCTTTATGTGAACTATATGGGGTATATAGTAAGTTCTTATACGATCTTACACTTTTCTGGACCAAAGGCCAAATTTAAAAATGATTTCTCCATAAAGTAAAATATCTGTTGTAGGCCCAGAGGTCAACATATAAAGTACCTGGGTTTTTATAAAAAGTTTTATTGTCTTCTTAAAGTCTTCTTTCTGTATTTGATTTACATATTATATATGTATATTTTAGAGTAAAAGAATTATATGGAGTTTGAAATCGAACCTAAATAGGCGGGGTTGTAGACCAACTGCGCACATTTTCACAATGTAAAATAATATAATAGTAATAAGTTATTATTGTGTATCAAATTTGGTTGAAAATTTTCTGGAATTTGTTAAAATAATATAAAGGAGTTCACATAGATTGAGTGTGTCAACGCTAATTGTTTAAACTTATACTGATTCATCTTGGCTGTGAGAAATATTACATTAGGTTAAAAGTTCGATCTTAATAGAAATCTTACTGAAACAGCTTATAGTCGAGACATTGTGGTGTTTAAAACTCCTGAGACTATCGAGACCCTCACAAATTAACGAAGCGCTCTAAGCCGATCACACATTTTTTGAGGCAACTAGTGTCATTTTAGGCTATGTCTCTTGGTTCGCCGTAGGGTTTCAGTCTGGGTTTTGTAAAAGCTCGACTATGGAGGAGAAAGTACATGGATATTTCCACTTAGCTTTCTTCCTCAAAGCTTGGACAGTTTGTGTCAGCTTGAATTTTTAACCTTACAGTATGAATGCCTATTGCACAATGTCCAGTAAAAACGTCAACGATTGCTTCAAGATTATTTCTGCTAAGGAAAGAAATAAATTGTTAATAATTTTTTGAGACCACACTTTTTTACTTTTCATCATAACCGTTGGGGAGCCGGTTCATATTCAATTTTATCCATTTTTGCACTGTCAAAGGTGGTATTGGAAGGTTTATCAGCTATCAGCAAGTTTGGTTGATACTCGTATATCTTTTATTGTTTGTGAAACATCAACATAAATTCTATCAGGGTGCGGATTTTAGGTGTTACAAACAATCGTGAATAATTAATAAAAGGCGCGGTATTTGGATGATTATATCAAATACGTAAAGCTCACTAATGATCAGAAATTTAAATTTATAAACTTTGGACGACGAACGAACTAGTGTTTACTAATAAAATTTAGTAGTACCAATCGTAAAATCCATAAAGTCGTAACGGAAGCATTGACGGATATCTTAATGAAACTATTAATTGTAAATGGAAATAAACAAATCAGAAATCAAGACTCCGTCAAACATAATTTCACACTTCATTTATTAACATTCGGCAGACGAAGACACACCTCTTCATGACTCGCGCCATAAAGAAATGTGTATTTTGTTTTATTTACAAGCTAAACACATTAATATGCCACTGAGGAGGGCTTGCGGTGCAAACTGCTATCAACGACAAATAACGAAATTCGTACTGCAATAAAAACTTCACGAAATATGAAGCGAAATCAGCAGAATAAAAAGCGTTATATCTAAACAAATGCGTGACACTACGGCGAGACAGATAAACCGTGAGCAATGTAACGGCGAAAGCTAAACACTAATCAAATATATATGTACATGTATTTGTGTGTATATTTATGTATGTCTGGCACTGTCGTGATTGTGTCAATAGTCGTACATACATTGCTGACTTGCAGGGCACAGCGCTGCCAGTAAAAATTACATGGCACACACTAAATTATTTTAATATTGCATAATACAGCTAAGCGTGTGTATGTACTGTAAAAACCAATAAGACTGTCAAACTTCGTGCGCAACCGAAATTCTTATGTTAAATCATTCCGAATTTGCTGATAAGTATACCAATTGAAGCCCCAAACAAGAAAACACATTAGTGCCGGCTGAAGCGAATCGGTATCTCAAAAATTAAGGGACTAATTCGCATATTTACAGACAGACGGGCTGACTGTTTATATATATATTAATAGGGTCTCTAACTTTTGGTTGTCACATAAATCGTGAAAAACTTAATATAACCCTACTCAAGATATAAAACTAGTCTCTAACACAGCTGTTGATATATTCAGCTCTTTTCGCACAAACGTATTCAACCGATATTGAGATTGCCTCAGAGTTCGCTTAAAATCAAGATTCGGATATTGTCTGGATATCTTCATAGAAAACATACCGGCGTCAGCTTGAAGCGGAGCAGTTTCCTTGGAACATCAAGAGGTCTTTCCTTGACTACGTCGACACAATAGACTTAAGATCGCGGCTCAACCCTCGTCTATCTACGTCGACGACATCGAACAGTACGCCGAATAGATTTTGGATGAAACTCACTTTAGACGCACACTAACCGCCATTCACAGTGGAGTCATTAAACAACTTCACCGACTACCTCTCAATGAATGGCGTACTTGGTGTTAAACGACTAGATGACTAGCTCTCTTGCTCAACTTCGTTCTGAATACCGTAACTCCTACTTATGCAGAATTTACCCCGACATACCAAATATATATGTATGTATGTATGGAAGTAAGTAGCTATATTGAATGATTAGTTGATGATAGCAAAAATTATATTTCCTGGGTGTTGGAAAGATTGAATGTAGAAAAATTCGGTTTCACTAAATATGTAATACAACTTAGTGCTAATTTTAGCAATAGATAAATTATGAGGATACTTTACAAACACTGCTTAGACGACTAAATTCTACAATTATAAAGCGTAATCAATTTCGAGGTTCCCTACTTTTTCAAGAAAAAACACAGACATTTCAAATTATTATGAAATTTTTATTACGATTCAAAAGAACATTCCATAGCATTAGTTTGTCAAAGATTATTTGTTTCAAATGTTGGCTACGTCACAGTTGGGCCATCTCTTGAGTCTAATTTTCTATGACTCATTCGAGTATTTCCACTGGTAACTGGCGAATGACACGCGTAATGCCCGTTTGCCCCAATGCCTGAATGAAAGTGGGCTTGTTCGGATTGACGTTAGACTTTACATATTTTCATAGAAAAAAACCCTAACGGCGTGATATGGCACGATCTTGGTTGCCAATCGACCTGACCAAAACGTGAAATTATCTGCTCACCGAAATGTTCTGTCAATACATCCATTGATTGATGGGCCAAATGTCACTGAGATAATGAGCTTCAATTTGAAGCATCAAAAAGTCGATTATCAGACGCGATATCCTCGCCATTGACAATTACGTTCTCAAAGGCATAATTTTTGAAGATATATGAATCGATGATTTGGCGTACAAACCACACCAAAACGTTTTTTTTAATATAAAATTGCAGGTCTTGAAACTTTTAGTTTGCATATCCATTGAGCCATAAATGGCTACCTTCCTTGAACAAAATTTGGTTCGAAAACATCGGATCTATTTGGAAGTTTTCAAGAGCCTATAGAGAGAAGCGATGCCGCTTGGGAAGGTTTTGTCCATTTTCAATTTAAGATCTCGACATAAAATGCGCCAAGTCGTTCCATACGTTAGTCCGAGTTGCAGCAAACGGTGTCTAGTTGAAATCTGTTCGTTTCGAAATTTGCCATAGCTTATTGTCCAAGATATTAGTGCAACTTCCGCAGAGACTATTAAGATCGGATCACTATAGCATAAAGCTGTAATACAAAGTGAACGATCGAAATCAAATATTTGTATGGGAAACTTTTTCAATTGTGGAAATATGTATATTAAAAAATGTTGCTCAGCTTTTTGCTTAAGGCAGCGCTACATACTCAGAAAAAATCGTTCAGGTTGAACCGATCTATCGCGTATGGATGACATATCTAAACTGTCAAAATCAAGTTCTTTAAGGAAACTTTTATGTGAAGGGTATAATAGCTTCGGCGCAACCGTAGTTAATGTATTTTCGTGTTAATGAAATAAAATTAAATAGATAAATAACAAAGAATATGAATGAAACAGATAGCGCACTATGCGACGTTGGGTACAATAACATGGTGTGCCTGCAAGTAAACAGTTTTTGTTGGAAAGGTAATTGCTGTCGGTTTAGTTGCCCGGCTGGCTGACTGTTGTGCGACATTTATCAACAAATGTACCTAGACGAACACATACATACACACAAACAGTGTCTACCCAGAGTATTTGTGATTGTGTGCGCGACAGTTTACTACTTCGGGCCGCTTCGAATACTTACCAACCGGGCAATCGCGTAGTCATTTGCTCAGTTTCTTTTGCTCGATTGTCGCGTGTATAGCTTTGACATGTGCATATATGAAAAGTGCAACGGAAAAAATATTACTTGTTTGTGCTGAGTAAAAAACTGTTGCGGTAAAAGAGGAAATTAATTAAATAACAGTATTAATAAGCGTGTAATTAAATTTCATTGCTATCAGTGGTAGCTTCCACATTCTAATAAGAAGAACAAATACGTCAAACAAAAAGTGAGTAGTTTTGCTTGTAATTTATTCAATATCGTCAATTTTCAAGTTTTTCCAAAAATAATTTTTAGAAAAGTATTTTATTTTTATGTGTTTGAAAAATTTCTCGCCAAATCTGTACAGAAAAAAGTCTGACCTAACATATTACAACTTTATTTATTTACTTATTTCATAATCATAAAGCCGCCTACATTTTCTTGGCACGCGCAAATAAAAAAAATCCACTGGGCGATGAAGAAAAAGTCACAGACAAGGCTTGCCCAGTGATGACAGCATCAATATGTGCTCGCCTGGGCATGTTGCCATGACAGCGAAAGCTCATGCGACAGCGTCAAATATTGACCAGTACTCTTGAGACGAACCCCGAAAAAGTGTAATGACAGAAAAAAAGAAACGTCAAAAAGGCGCAGCATTTTCACAGGCAACGGTGCAAAAAAGAGAGCAAAAGTTTTCTTTTAACATGAATATAGTATAGAGCGACCCGAGTGCGTTCTGTGCGTGTGTGCACGCGTGATTGTCGACGCGTTATCTGTCAACTGTCGTTGCTGTGGTGTCCTGTTGTGCACGCACCGCTACCCCCAAGCGCGTCCCTGGGGAGTGTCAATACAAATCATACTTAAATTTTTTGCGTCACTCATACGTCCTGTATAATCGGCATTTTTTCTTCATCAACAAACTATTTTTCTTCGGCCTTTTGTTGTCACTTTGTGTATTTTATTTCGCTTTCGTTGACTTTGTCAACTTCACAATTGTTGCCGTCTGCAGCCGTGCGCATATCCCTGCATATCCTGTTTTATTGTTTGCCAACTTCCCTTTGTGGCCGCCGCTCGTCCCTCGTCGCTTATGTAATCTTCTTCTTAGTTGCGCTGCTGATTTGTGCTTAACTTGCAATTTATGGTAAATCGATGGTGTCGCCAAAAACGTGACCTATTTGCTTTATTTCTCGACAAACGAGCACATTGACGCACATGGCTGACTTTATGAGGACTCGCACATACATCTCGTACATCGACATCTGCATTAGGGCCGGTCCGCTGTTTCGTAAACGAGCATTGCTGTCGTCAGCATCATTATGATTGTCAGTGCCGCACTATGTTGACGACGTGTGAAATTGTTGTCCGTTGTCTCTTCGTGTCTCCTGGCGCTTTGTTCGTCGGTTTGCTTTCGTAATAATTTACTTTACTGCATAGCGGTATATTTATTGTCCTTATTTGCTTTTTATCAGTTTTATTGCATTGTCAGTATCTCGGTTCTTTTATCTCTTATTATGGTGTGTTTACCATTCTTCTTCAGTTCGTTAACTCTGTCGCCTCATTTTTATTGAGTTCTTTCATATTTTGTATTCGGTCGTAATGTTCGTCAATATTGGCATGACCTTGGGAGTAGTTCAAGTAGTTTGCAATGTCTTCATGCCATTTAGGAATAAGTAGTTTTATGTATTGACAGAGTAACTTGTTGAACCACTCAAAAAGTATTTCATTATAGGATGCGGTATCATCGACTTTGTTCTAATTTAACTTGTTCCCAACTTCTGTTTTACGTATATTTTTTGCAAAAACATACATTTTTATCATCGAAAATTATCGTTTGTTTTTATATCGAACAATATGTATACTGACAATTATAGAAATATTTTTCATATCTTCCTATCTCTATAATTTACCAAAAACTACAGCAAACCACTTCACCGCTCGCTAGCTTTGCGATCTATTTTCTTGTCCAAAAAGTACATGTTAAAGCAACAAAAAGATATCGAATTGAATTCATACAGGATAGTTTTCATGATTACAAAGTCTATATAGGTATCTTCGACAGCAGGTAGATTGATATATTTTGAGGATTTCAATATTATGACTCCTTGTCCACCACAACTGCATTGCATACGTCCGTACTGGTTTGAGAATTGGTTTGTAAAGTCGAATATTATTTTCAAGACTAAGTTGGGATCGTCGGCATAAAAGCCAGTACATTTTTGTTTTAAATTTGAGCTTCATCAATTTCTCTTTTGTGTACGTCTTCCAAGTGAGTCTGCTGTCCAAACAAAAACCAAGGTATTTGACAGTTTCTCTTTCAGGTATTAAAGAGCCAGTTAATGATACAGATGGTAATTTTTCGGTTCATAACGAACGGACTTATATCTTTCAATACTTTAGTCATTTTTTGACAATATAAAGTTATTCTTGTAAATAATTTGAGGTGACATTATGTTTAAACTTGCGGTAATAAATGCCATCATATGTTGCCACTTCAGAATAATTGATGATGGGCAGATTAGCAGTGTATAGTATATTGTATATAACATAGAACACCGTCAACTGCCAATTCAAAGAATGCTTATTACATACTACTAAATATTCTTAAAGTTACCTGTTTTAGAGGACCGAAATATATTACCCCAACACCATTTTGAGTTTAGAAGAGGCCATGGAACACCTGAACAATGCCATCGATTTGTTTAAATTATCACGAGTGGTTTCGTATCTAGATAGTACTGTACAGGGTTTCCTTTAGCAATGGATGAAGATTGGCATCCAGGGTAGTTTATAAAATAAAAAAGTGGCTCCCAGCGCCTTACTATCTACTTATGAAGTAATCTTCAAGTAACCGTAAATTTTATATCCAAGAAAAAGGTGCTTTTTCTGAGTTGTATTCAATGGAAAAATGTGAATGTTTCATACAACCTATAATTAAAATCATTTTCACCTGAGCCTATCATTTTTTACAGAGAATTATGTGATAATTCTATAACATTTAATGACCCTGTTAACAGTCAGCTAATATTCTAATTATATCCTAATCAGGGTGTATTATGTATGCCACGATGTTTGCTACACCCACAAAGAAACATCGGATAATAATATAGTAAATCAAAATGTTCAGCAGGACGAGCTGAGTCGATTTAGCCATGTTCGTCTGTTTGACCGTCTGTTTGCCTGTCTACTTCAAAACACCTGAAAAAACAAAAGTGGCTAACCGTTACTAAAAGTGGTTATTATTACTATAACTTTGATGAATTTAACGAAAATATTTCTAAGCTATATATTTCTAAGAGTAATACCCTTGTGGTGTGGAGTTAATCCTAAGCCACAATTATGAGAAAAAGAAGGATATATCTAGTTGAATTAATATTTTTAGGTATAGTACGATACTATTTCTTGTATTGTGGCTATCAATATAAGCTTCTATTTTCATACTTTCTGGCAATTAATATTACGTTTTGTAATCATTTGCTGATTTCATAATATAGTTGGCGTATATAGTTTTCATTACTGGTTATCAAGAGAAACCTGCGCATTATTTAATTGCATAAGACTCCTGCAAATATGAAATAGAAAAGTATCCCTTCAACAACAATTTACAAGGTTTCGTTCCTAAACAAAACGTGTGAGTGTGTTTAGAACGTAATTTGCATGCTAAAGGGGGCACGCTTTACACCCAACACCAGAAAGCTGTTAGGCAATTGAACAGTTAAGCAAAAGCGACTAGTGGCATATAGCATGAAATCGATAATTTTATATGATATATAGCGTATACATACATATGTAAAATTGATTTAATTTGTGTCGGGCACACAAGCCAAAGAGACAATTGCCATTGGGAGTAACCTGCTTTCAGGCGCGCGGACACGCAATGCCATATGCACGGTTGCATATAGGGCATATATATTGACATAGTTTTGTAATATTTATCTTGATTACAAACAAGACATACTCGTTGTGATATATATACATATATACAGATAAGAGAAAATAATTCTACATTTTATTGATTGAGTCATTTTTGTATGCGTGTGTGTACAACACATTTACAGCAAATTGCTTTAAGTTGGAGCATTTAATCGAATTTTATTCATTGATTGTACAGGCTATTTGATTACAATTGCGCATATAAATTATTTATACTATTCCAATTGTCTGTGGTTGAAGCGAACAAGTGTCGATGTATGGCAACTTTGGTTGCAACATGTTGAGTTCGAACACTATAGCGGTATTTTACTGTATAGTTTTATCTTTTATCTTCAGTAGAACACAACAATTATATTGAAATTTCCGTTTTAATTACTTGAGAGGATAATCGATAATCCATCGCTATTTGTAATAATTACTAGCATAGATTGTCAGGCTACTGCGTGTGTGGTTTGACCTCCGTTTGTGTCGACGCTTGCAAGTATCATATAGGCAAGTAGGCCACAAACAGAAATGCCCACTACATTCACATACCAAATTATATATGTACATATGTGTTTGGTATACTCACATTTAAGTTGAAGTCGACCACAACACGTGAAGGCTCTCTATTAGGCTGCTGAGTCTAAGTGCAGTAATTGCAAGGTTGCCTAGAATAGTGCTTGTAATCAAATAAAATGTGAGAGTGCTAATATGTAAGTAGTTCAAATTGAAAATTGAACTACTTCTTTTGATTTAATACAAATTACATACGAGTATCTCAACTCAAGTTTAAATTTATAGGTAATTAGTTTTCTCGGTTGAATCATTGGCTTCTGCTGTTGGACGAAAGAGAACATTGACATAAACACTCCCGCACATAAAAAAACGATTTTATTGTAATGCTTATGTTGTATCTTTTGATCAAAATAAATCAAATTAAATCCTATTGGTGATAATAATTTCTTAAATTGTTTAAATAAAAGGTTGAATGTGCTTTTTAAGCCGTTTAACTCATGTTAGCCTTTTTAATAATGAGATATTAGTGGAATTTATATTATATTACGCGCTGAAAAACCTAGTTTTCTATGATATAAAGGAAATGTGAAAAATGAAGAAAACAAGTTTTTAAGAAACAAAATGTGTTTATATGCTCGCATTTAATAGTATTAAAAGTTTTTCTTATCATTTAATTTGACATTAAAATTTACATTGGTCTTAACAGTAAGTGTGGCTGCTTTTTGCCTTTACAGCAGTAGTCTAGTGCGCAAGCTTTGTAACGATTTTTTAATTAAGTCTAAAGAAAATTCATTTACTCAATAATATCCTTCAATTTTTGAATGCTTTGTGGTTTGTGCCGCCGAATTTAATGCTTTATATTTGCTCACATGTCCTCAATGGTGTTGAAATCAGTGCATTTTTAACAACAACAGTAGGAGTAGTGAGAATGAAGCTGCCAGCAGCTGACGAGGCCGGGAAAGCATACGATAATGATAAAGAGTATTTTCCGTTGTCAGATAAATTGCTCTGAATGTTGCAGATCTCTGATTTCAATTCGTTAAGCTTTACGAACAAAATATTTCGATCATCATATACTCGTACATAGTGGTTGGATTAATGAGAGCGCCTTCGAGTTTTCACTTCTTAGTGTAGTAACTTCAACAACGAGAGATTTTAGCAACAAGTTTTCCTTAGTAAAATAATAATATTCCAACCTTCAGTTAATTTTGTTTACACATTTACAGTAGAAATACTGAGACTGAACATTGCGCATTTTGCTTCGTGGCAGGCGGCGAAAGAATTAAATTTATTCGAACTCAGCATGAGCAGCTTGTGATATTATAAATTGACAGACGGCAGATAAAAAAATTCTTAGCATTTAAGGCAAAAATAAATCAGTTAGAACTTAGAGTACTAACTTTCTAACTCTAGAAATAGACCGTGTATTGAAATAATATCAGGTAATATTCTACACTAAATTTCATTATAATTTATAAAATAGTACCTTCGGCTCCTAAGAAGCCTATTCGAACCATTTTGACTGTCAAATTTAATGCCTATGACACAATTAGTTATTTAGTAATCACACTTCATGTAGTTTTCTATATATGTACTCGTATGTACATACTGCAATGTAAGTTTATCGCATAGTTAGATTTTCAATTTAGCCGAACATAATAGTGAGTTCGCATTTATACAAAGTGACATTAACCTACATTGCTCAACATGTATGTAATTACATTGAGTTATTTCTCACTAAAACATAAAATTAATAAAGCTTTCAATTCATGTTTTATTTTTCGAAGTCTAATCTTTCATCGATCAATTAAAAGACTTTGTGAGTGACTTTGCACAACTAAGCAATTTTGTCTTCAATTAATTGCGCCCACATGCAGTTTCTATAAAAGCTTCCAACTTTGGCTTTCGTTCAAAAAAATTCTTAAGCGTAGTTATACACTCTGTGATAATTCAGGAAAATAGTCGGTATTTAGCTCTACTTGTAGTTTCGTTTTTAGGTGCACAAAGCAACAATTGTTGTAAATTTCATAATTTCATCTTGTGATACACGAATATTTGCTAGTTAATATGTCAAACGACCTTGAGGTGAATATTTTTAGAAATTTCAAATGTTTATCATAACATTTACTATGTGCCATATATTTAGAGTATGAATATTATACTACTGTTGACAAAAAAAGTACAATACTTTAATTAAAATTTCGCTCGAAAAAAACTTTTTTCGATGATATCATTAATATCTGTACCAAATGTCACATCAATATAATCCATAGTGTTTAGTATACGGTTGTCTTTACGAAGTACGAGTACATCAAGTACATTCCGCGATTTTTACGATAAGTGAAATTACTCAACAAAGAAATTTCATTAAATGCTGTGTGTGAAATAAAATTTCTGATGCCGAAACGTTCAGAACGTTGGAAAATGCCTTTGGTGATAATTTTTTGCTGCGATCAAGTTTTTTTGATTGGTACAGGCGGTCACCAATATCAACACGTTAAAAAAATGAAGAAATTGGTGCTTGGCATCGTTGGAATATCAGAAAACCATTTTGAGTCAATTGAAGACATTAAATGTGAATCGCTACCCGCATTGAAGGCTATTCCGGAAATTAACTTTAATAATTGTTTCGAGAATTGGAAAAAATGTTGGCGCAACCGTATTCGGGTGCAGCGGGATTACTTTGAGGGTGACGACATAGATTTTGAAGAATATATTAAGAGTTTTAAAATTATGAACAAAGTCTTACTATTTTTTGGTAATAGAAAGAAATTGCCGAAAGAAACAAATTTTTTAAAGTGGAATTTGATATAATTTCAGCTGTGATGTTTTTTTCCTTCATCTTTCCTCAGCACAATTTCAGTCACGGTTAGAGTTCTTAATAGAGACTTTTAAGTCACTGTAAGTAATGAAAAAAAAACTATACCGAAGATGTATATCGTCAAACAAATTACGATCATATCATCTTATATAATCATCAATCTGAGATATCTTTTACTTTTGGACCGGGTTTTGACCAACTTTAGGACAGTAATTCTCAATATCGGCGAAGGAAGTGCGGCATTTACATAGTTAAAACCTGTTAAAAGTTAGCTTTAATTTAAATCAAAAGATATCTCTTTTATCAGTTAACGGTTCAATGATTATAACCATTTTCACACTTTTCAATCCCATATTTTCTGTATTATTCATACTTTGTTAAATGTAAGTCTCAACGATTATCCTTCTATTATCAATCAATTTTATTCAAGAAAACATGATCGTGTTATCTGAGAACAGAAAAAGAACTTTCCTTACACCGAAGATATAAGATTCTTCCTTACGAAAACATGTCTTTGATCGGTCTATTAAGTCAGCAATATGCTGTAGTGATCCGATCGGAACACTTTGTTCAGGTATTTTAGCATTTCCTTGAGTATTACTCCATCAGAATTTTATATTCTGTAAAACGAAACATCTTTTAAAAGGAAAAACTTAATTTTGATCGTTTATTTTGCTATAGTGTTTCGATATCGGTGGTACCGACAAATTATCAGATTCCTAGGGAGGTAATCTGGGTAAGTAGGTAGAGCAGCCGCCTGACGCCGCACCTTAGGTATCCCATTGTGAAACCTTCAAAACAATTGTTTCCTTTCTAAATCACCCCGAGTTTCAATTGAAGCTTCTGTGTTCATAAAGTCGTATCTGTGTAATCTGAAAACCTTATCAAGAAACCATCATTCGATAGTTGCGATTCTTTTCCTTGCATTCGCATGGAATATGTTTTAAAGTCTCTTCTTTTTTTTACCTCCTGACAGCTATGACAATAGTCGTTATAAGGTGCTCAAAGTCAGCTGGCATGTTTACGGATTCGAGAATGACATTACGCCTTTCCTTTTAAATTTTGTAGTCCATCCCCCTTCCGCGCATCATTTGCCTGCTCGTTGATCATGACAGTGATTGACTTTACAGAGAATCAGCTATATTTATCATACATATTTCATGCTTGTCGATTAAATACAAGTATTTGCAAGCAAGCTAGTATGTAAATTGTCTCTAATTGTTAGGTCGTCCCTGCTCTGGCAGTTAAACTGTTTCATAGGTAACATAAGACGTTCGATCCCCTAAGGTATCAAGGCATTCCTCCACTATGTTTGGCAAGGATCTAAGAAACTTTTGTGATTTCAAAGCCACTTGACTATCTGTTTATACATTTACATACATATACATATATTCCTTGTTGTGAGCATACTCTTTTCAGAACAATAAGACTTTATTTATTTGCTATGATCTCCACTTGAAAGACAAAGCAGTGGTCTGGTATCTAATTGTTCTAGACTTACCAATTTTTTATTAATTGTTAAAATTCGGAGAAGTGATAAAAGATGCCTCTTTGAGGCGAACTTCTTTGGAAAGATCTGCAGGGAGGGAAGAATATGTCCAGAATTTGAGAGCGATATCTCAAACCTGATGGATATATTTGATTGGTTCTCCAACTGATGGACATGTTTGACTGATTCACCGACGTTTCCATCTAGTTGTTAAAAATTTGGTGGAATACTTAATATTTTAATACCTTTTGAGTACTAACTTTATCGGTTAACTTGATTCGTTTATTTTACTGATATTTTCGCCCATAAAATCGCATTTTTGAAATCCGCTTCGTACTATATCTTCCTACACAAATATTGTATTCAACCAAAGTAGCATAATTTGATAGAAATTAACTTTGTAGCATGCTTTTTATACATATATACATATATACCAAGGGATGTAATCGATTGGGCAATTGTTCACTAGGATTTTTCCAAATTCCGTTATGTTTTATATTAAGAAGTATGTATTCTCTGCATCTTAATATAATTTATAATATATCTGAGTATAGCATGCTGTAGCAAAATGTTAGAGTAAATATATGTATATAATAATATTTTTATATGGCTCCTATTTACAATTATATATATTCGTAGTCTTAACAATTTCGCACTAAGTCACAATTTTTAATTTAGTAAATTTGTGCTTATTTCTACAACATAAAGGCGCTCACTTTTTCCTTCAGTGCGAAAGACAGAAAAAATAAATTGTCGAAACAAAAAAATATTGTTGACTTTTCAAAATTGAAGCCGATTAAAAATTTTATTTGTGAAAAAGAGAAAAGCTTTGCATTACACAAACAAACGTACAAAAGCAACTGCTAATACAAATAATTCAAGTGAGGCGAGCAATAGAAGCAACAAATGTAAGAGAAACAGGGAATAAAACTAGAAAGTAGCGACCAAAAGGCGCATTGTGACAAATTGAATGATAATAACCAAATCTGCAGTAAAATTATGTGTTAGCAATAGCAACAATAACAATGCAATAATACTAATAAAAAAGAATATTGACGACATGGAATACTACATAAAATAGATGCTGTGGGTAAAAGAATCTAACGTAAGCTTCTCTATCGCATTATTTCCAGATGAGTGGCCGTGACGACTTCTTTTCCAAAGAGGCTTCACTCATCAACCGCTCCAAGCGGGAGCTGGCGGACGGACGTGAAAAGGATCCAATCTACAAATTGCGCTTGCAATGCTTCAGTCGTGGCGCAACCGGCATACTCGGATTAGCCAGGTAATTGGGGGGGAGTTTGGGATGTAAAGAAATATTGTAAGCAACAATGTGTGTGTGCTTTTGGTTTTTTTTTTTGTTTTTTGGCTTTATGGAAGAGTATTATATACGATGGACACTGAATATGTACTCTTTGGTGTGGATGTGGAACTGCGCATTTCCACACAGATCTGCAACTAGAAGCCTCAAAGCAGATCATTGAAGGCATACCAAAAATGAAAAAATAAAGCATATCAAATGCAGTTGTCGTGAAATTCCTATGGTGGTGTGGTGGACGCGCGGTGCAGGCACAAGCTGCCCGCTCTGCGGATAATGGCCGCAATGAAACTGCAATTCAATGCAAATACAATGCAATAAAATGAAATATTCAACGTTTCGTTGAACGATACCAGGAGATTTTAATCCGACAGATGACACAGCCGCTCAGCAGCCATACAAGCGAACGGTGAGAGTGCACAACTGCCAACTGTCTGCCGTCTGGTCGATAGCCTCGTCCCTTACCCAACCTCTTAACTGTTCCAACTGCTGAGCTGTCCAACTGTCGGACTGTTCAACCAGCTGTCCAATCATTCATCAGTCGTCATCATGCCATATAAACTATGCAAGAGTACTGCTATTTCTGCAACATGTAACTTAATGCATGTTGCTATGCCACAGAGTACTGTTGACTAGCTGACAGCTGGTTAGTAGTTTTTTTATGTTGTTGTTGCCATGGTTGTATTGGGCAGAGTATTTGGTTGTGATTTTGTTGGTTTTACTTTGAAAAAACTTTTCGTTTACTTTTTTGTTGTCAAACACCACCTATCGGTAGGTTCTACATGGGGTTTTGGCATTGCAGAGCATTAAAATAATGAAATTACGTAGAAAATGTACAAAAAATGCAGGAAAGTGGTATGCAGATGGTGGCTCTTAAAGGGAATAATCCTAATGAATGCTGTTCGTGAGTGTAGACTGGATGCGTTTCTTTTTTGGCCAATGCCGCAGCAAAAGCTTGCAGGAATCCATGTAAAGCAAATGCAATTAGTGAGCAAATAGAATAGCATACACGTTTATAGGTATGCCTTTATCTTAAATTGGTTGATTTGCTGAGGTTAAAGTTAGTTTCTTAGCAATATTCTTTTTCAAACTTAGCTAAATAAAATCGAATTAATTACTATTATGTTAAGGGAAAAGTTCCTCCGATATGAATTGACATTTGATTTTAAAAGAACATCACCATTGAAGATATCTCTCCAAACAATGACTTTATGTAATAGTTGGAAACAGTGGTTAGGAGTTTGGTACAATCATTATACTTCTAAAATGATTTACACTATCATGAATTGAGCCACCATCACGAAACGACAGATAAGTTTGTTTGCCTTATGAGTAATGAGGATGGTAAGTAATTCTTCCTGATAGCTCGGAAAGTTTTCCCTCATATTTCGTGGTAAAGTAAGATAAAACGACTGTTTTTCTGAGCACATCTTACTGAAAAAAGGAAGGCTTCAAATTAATGAGTTCCTCTGCGTTATTTTTGTTGTGCTTCATTGGATCGAGTAACGAAACTCAGTGGTCAACAATTCATATAAAAAATCGTACATGTATATCCCTCTATTACTTAGAGGACAACAAAAAAAATAACGATTTCAATAACATTAAGAATATATCGATCAAATGTTTAATGTTTGGGTATGTTTTTAGAACCTTCCGGAATATGGATGACGATGGCAGCAAGGCGTTGAATTTCGAAGAGTTCAGTAAGGGAATCAAAGAAACTGGTTTAGAATGCACGGAGAGTGAAATAAAGGACATGTTTGACAAGTGAGTAAAACACTTTTAGCAAATGTTGTAAAGGTTGATTGATCGCACTAGAAATCGAAAAGCAAAGCATTAATTTCAGGCTATACCACACCAATAAGCACAGAATACTAATACACATGCCATATTTGTGCATATAGACCATTATAAGGAGAAGAGTAGGTAACGTTTTGCAAAAAAAACACGTTCTTAAAAATGATTTTTTTTCTTTCATACATCAAATAACAAAACCAACTAAGCATTTTAAATTTTTGATTACATCCCGGATTAAGCCTTTAATATTCAGTTTTTATTATACAAGAGATTTAGTTTTAGGATTCACCTTAAGCCCTTTGCCTTTTTGGATTTCTTTAATTTATTGTTATACTATATAAATACATATGCAATTGTTGAGTGGCCCTCAACTTGTAAGTATAATAATATACATAATTTGTAGTATTCGGAAACAAACAATAAAAAAGCCATTATCAGCAGTAGTAACTGCGGGTATCAATATCAATGACATAGCCATAACCACATTACTAAATTCCATTTCATTCAATCGTGAAATGAAAAATGCAACTTTTATATTATTTGACACATAACTGTATTTTTATTACTTTGATTTTTTTTTTTGGTTAATGTCTGCGATGACAATTTTTGTGCGCCACAAAATGGTCTTCTATTTGCCAGCTTCCATAAAAATATAAAATTATTAGTACTGTATAATAGTGTGGTCAAAAAGTAATGTCAATTTGTTTATGAAATACAAATTCTAAATTTATTCCTCAAAATCAATTTCATCACCTGCCGATAAATCGCACTTTTACCAACGCAACTTTCAGTGCTCAAAACAATTAAAATTGGTTTGTTCATATATAGCCTTCATGTTCTTCTTCCATTCATTTTTTATCTCCTCAATCGTGTCAAAACGACATCCCCCTTTTGGCTTTTATAGTTTATTGAATACACAGAAATCGCACAGGCCCAAATCAGGCGAATTCAATGGTTGCGGAATGATATAAGTGAAGTTTTTGCCAAAAACGTCGGAAGAAACAAAGTCTTCAAAGGCGGTCGAGGATTGAACCCCTAACTCGTTCTGAACCGCCATCGACCGCTTCACCTGATGAAAGTATTAAAAAGTGAAGGATATGATGCTTGAAAATCGTCAGAGAGATGACCAGAGAGAGCTCTTCATCTCTGGAGAGTTCGTTCTAATGATTTTGGGTGATATTTCGGGTATGAAACGCGTTCAAGTTCCACTTGTCGCGATAAAGCTGATTTTTTCTTTCAAACAGATTAAGAATGTGACCAAATTTAAAATCAATGAATACTTCGTTATTCACCAAATTTGTCTCCGTGCGATTTTTTCTTTTTCACCAATTAGCTAGTCAAAAGTGACAGTTAGACCTTGATAAAATATGAAGTAGCTTTATTTCGATTTGAATATCGTTTATATATTTCCTAGAAAGAACTAGCAAAACGTTTTGCTTTTTAAACCATTTACAGATATTTCAGATCTAGATATAGATAGTATATAGTTTCTACAAGAATTGCGTTTATGAAGGGTATTATAGCTTTGATACTGCCGAAGTTAACTTTATATTGAAATATAATCATCGTCACTGTACTTATTTACATATGTATGAATGTGATATGCAATTTTCGACAATTAATTATTTCTCCGTTCTTCCGGTAAAAATTGATGATGATTTTAAAAATTACATTCCACTATGTTCGAAAATGTATTTAGCTTAGCATGTATGTAGTACTTAATAATAAGTAAGTATACTCGTATAACTATATAAGTATGTGTGTATCATGTTTAGAGAATATCAAAAGTAGTTAGAATCTAACGTTGCACATACGATGTAAAAACAAAAGCCAAGTTATAAGTAACTACATTTATCTGAATATATGTATATGTGTGCTTAATCTACAGTTGCGGTTGCTTAGTAGATTAGCTGTATCCTAAAATAAAGTGTAACTTTTCGTACATACTTGGTATTTCGACCGAACCCCGTTAGTAGGAAATATATGATATTCAATTACAACTTCCTTCTTTCCCTTCGTATGAGTTTTGAAGAGGCACGAATAAGACTGGAATTATGTGCTTTTTAATAACGTACGATTACTAAATTATGGTAATCAGCAGAAGAAACTTTCAATATTTCTAGGCAAATTTTATTTGATTAGCTGTTATTTATATGAAAAGCTGTTGAAAGGTGCAATTTCTGGCGTTATTTTATGGCAGAAAGCTATTTTTCAAGCTGTTGTTTTTTTTTTCTAACACCACTTGAGTTACAGCTTTTGCCCTAGAAAACTATAGGAAGTTATCAAGCTCTTTCTTTTTCAATTTAAACCGTTACAAAATCATATTTCTTTGCACATTTATATAACTTAAGATTTTTTAATTTTTTGCATTAAGCCATTGAATTCACATCTTTGGAAATGTGTTACTCTAATACAAAATTGCCTGCTATAGAGAAATGATCTTTACATATAAATATGTGATAAATGATTTACAATTACATATTTATACATTCTATGTTGCTCATACGACGTGGTGTACTGTATGAATACACTAAATTTGATAGATAACTGCAGAACCAAATGCATATTACTTTTAAAGGGAAATTTTTATAAGAAAAAAAAATCAACCACATATATTCTGTAATGAAAAATTTTGATCAAAAATATCATTTTTTGAAAATTGCGTAATTATTTATTTTCGAGACAAAATATTTATTGCAGGGTCAGGTATAAATTGAAAATAAAGAGCTTGTTTTCGTTGGACCTTTTTAGTGCAAAAATTTAAACATTAGAACGAATTTGCAAAATAAAATTAATTTGGAAAATAACCGACACCTTAATGTAGATTTGCACACTTATATTTGATATGTATGTCTGCATGCGCCGCTCACATGTAGAAGCTATGAAGAGAAAATTCACCAACCACTTGCTATATTTTAATTGCTAAAATATTATTTTTTAATTTCGTAAACGAGTCTCTTTCATTTTATTACAAATTTTTAGATTTGATGAAGATAACAACGGCTCGATTAATATGACGGAGTTTTTGCTAAAATTGCGGGTAAGCATATAATAAAAATGAAATAAATCACATTTTAAATTTTGTGTGGATATATCTACATATGTAAATATATATTAAATATTGCATACATTTTCACGATTTTACTCACATCTCTCCTCATTGTGCACAGCCACCAATGCCGCAGTCACGCTTGGATATCATCGACAAGGCATTTAAAAAGATCGATCGCACCGGTGACGGTCAAATCACCATTGAAGATTTGAAGAACGTCTACTCCGTGAAGGATCATCCCAAATATTTGAGCGGTGAAATGACCGAGAACGAGATCCTCACACAATTCCTCAACAACTTCGAGGGCGGACGTGGCAACTGTGATGGCAAAGTGTCGAAGGAGGAATTTGTTAATTATTATGCAACAATTAGCGCTTCAATTGATAATGATGCCTACTTCGATTTGGTGATGCGACGCGCTTATAAACTGTAAATGTAATCCAACGTAGGAGTAACAAAAACGCGCTGCCATAACCATAAAAGCAAGATTTGTTGCAAGCACAACAAAAACGTCAACGTAGCAACTGACAGCAGCTGGCATTTTTAAAGCTAATAACAACAACAACAATTAATTAAATAATAAAAAAAAAATTAATAAATGGAAATACTAACCAGGTGTTGAGTCCTGACTGTGTGTGCGTGCAATCTTTTAATACAGTTAACAAAATTTTAGCTAGGAAACCGCTATAATGCCACAAAAAATCTTTATTTACATTTAATATGAATGCATCATTGTATTTCCTATTGAATTTATCTTTTGTTATGAATTGTTACAACACATTAACGTACAATTTTCCAGGCACAAACGCATTTTCTGGCAATTTATATTAAAATAAAAAATTATGTATTGAAAATAATGTAAAAAGTTGCTATTGTGTTTTCGTATTAATTTGTTTATTTTAAAAATACGTATGTGTTTATTTTTCCAGTGTACTCGACCAAATCCCAAAAGCATTTATTATTATTAAAGGTTTTTTAGTGAAATAAAACTATTTTTTGAAATAAAGTAAAGAAAATAAGTGATGGGCTTAACTTTAACTTTATTAGCTCGTCAAACCTACTACAATCATTTGTATATACCGCTACTGTATAGTATGCAGTATATACTTGTATGTATAGTATATATCATAGATAACACCGAATATGACTTCAAGTTTATCAACACAAGCTCGTTTATTTTTTTGTTGAATGGCAGGTAGGTAGGTAGGAGTGCAGCCCTATCAGGCTCAATTAGCACTTGATGTGCCATTTTGATACACTATTCGTAGAACCTCCTGTAACTGCTATTTACCATTTTGGGGTTTCGATGAAACTACTTATGTCCGATATGCTTTTGATGGAAATCCATTCAAGGTTTGGTGCTTGGTGGATTCCAAGTGTTTTGTGTCGGATCTGTGCTAAAGCTGGGCATTCGCAGAGGAAATGGAAGATTGATTCCTTGTTCCCTGCTACTCCATAGCCACGGCAGATGTCGTTGTAGGGCAAATCCATTTTGGATGCGTGTCCTCAAATGGCCAGTGTCCTGTTATGGGAGCTGTTACTCTGCAAATATTTTTTTCTTGACCTATTTAGTAAGTCGTTGGTTCTATTCCTGTCATATGTTGGCCATAATTGTTTAGTTACGATGCATTTGGAAATGTTTTTCCACCTGTTGTTTGCAATTTGTTGAAATCTTCTATTGATCTCTCCTTTGATCGATCCTAGCGGGTTTGGTATTAGCTCCGCCTCTGATTCATTGAGGAAAGCTCCTGCCTTTGCTAACTCGTCTGCTTTTTCGTTACCGAAAATGTTCCTGTGGCCGGAAACCCAGATCAAGTTTAGTTGGAGCTTGTCTTTTATTGAGCTTAGTGCTCTCTTGCAATTGTGAACTATGCTGGAATTTGTCATGGGTGAAGACAAGGCCAGGAACGCCGCCTGGATATCTGTAAATATATGTAGTTGCTTTATGTATATTCCCAAGGTTTTCTTATAGAACTTCGCAGGCTTTTGTCTATTGAAATCCAGCTTTGGGAGAATGTAGTCTGATTTATTAATGGTGTGCTTGTTTAGGATTACACTATGTCCTTAGTTCTGCTGATTTCATCTTCCCAATTCTTTTATTCTTATCGCCGCAATAGCTGCTGTTTTTTGAATAAAAATGTCCATTGGTAGTTGATGCAGGATCACATTGAGCGCATCAGTCGGAGATGACCTGATTGCACCAGTAACACCCGCACATGCTGCTCTTTGTATTCCATTTATTTTTTTAATGTTGTATTGTTTGTTTAGCGCTGGCCAGCATACCGGATATGTAAGTGCTACGCCCAATGTAAAATTTTGATATTGGCTCCTATAAAGCTTCTTTGGATTATCTTGGGAGCAAAGTTTATTTTCTTTGAAACCTCTGTTTGTTGAGTTATTGCAACTTTAGTAGTCACTATGTGAAGAGTGAACGGAGTTATAATCCGATCTCATACATTTTTACACTCTCTAAGGGGCTGCTAAATATATTCATTCCGTCTAAGTTTGATTGATCTAATTTAAGTGGTTTTGGAAGATACTAGTACACACCTTAAATCTATTTATGAGCAGAACTAAGTACTCTTTTAATTATTTTCAAACTATAAACAACCCTCACCATTGTTTTCGCCTGCACCAAATTACAGTTTTATGTTTTTTTATACCTCAATTTGGAATTTCGTTTTAACACTTTGTGGGTTTTCGATTAACGAGGTACTGTGAGCCTGCAGTACCAAACCTCCTTGGAAGGTTTACAGGGAACATATGCAGCAAGTTTCATCAAGATACATATTTAAACTTTTAGTCAATTTATCGCTTGAACAGTCTTGACTTCCCTTCCTTAGATTGCTTTAAATTATTCTTATTTCATTTTTAAACTCTTGCAACATGTTCTTGGAGAGTATAATAGCTTAGTTAAGTGAACTTAACTTAATAGAACGGGATAAAATGTTGCACTAATATTGACCTTGAGGTGTTCCCCCTTATGACTAAAAAGTGTTTAAAAATCGGGTGAATACTTTAAGCTCCCATGTACCTATTATAAAGATTTTCGAATTTCCGGGTGATTTTTTATCGCAACATTAACCGATGTGTTATGTAAGCTAATAAGCTTTATGTACCTGATGGTACTTCCCTAGCTTCAATCCTTGCAAATGAAATTATCGGTTATAGCAAGCAATAATCTTTATTGTTTCATAAAGTTTTACCAGCGACTGAAGTACTTTCCGCAGTTTTGATGCTTGCAAATTCCAAGAGTATAAAATATTCGGCTACACCCGAACTTAGCTCTTCCTTACTTGTTTATATGTTATCTTCCCTTTTTAATGGGTTTCATCGAATTTTATTGACAGTAGTCGGTAAGTTCACTATTCTGCTTTAAAAATACCAATATCGTACTGAAGAGAAAGACAACGCTAGTATAGGCTTCACCGAAATTGTCGCAGCGTTTAGGTGAGTCAGAAATAATAATAAGGACTTTTCTTTGACTGCTTAAGTTCCCTCATCAAACATAATTCATAGAAATTTATAATATTACAATTTTACATTATTACATTATTATAAACTCCACATATCTTATTTCAATGCTTTAACTGCAGCGGAAATACTCCTCATGCCACAGCTGATAGCCATAACAATTTCGGGGAATTGCGAACTATCGCAACAATGGCAAGCATACCACTATAAGCACCTATTGCTTTCCACACATTCCTATAGTAGAGTAAAGTGTTAATGAGGTTCATTAAAAGTCAAGCAGATCAAAATTTGAAACATTTTCGCAATTACATGTTCGTGTGATTCGTGATCGGTAGTTTGTTAATTAGTAAAGTAACTTCATAGGCACATATGTAACTATGTCTGTACAAATATACACGCATTGGCGTAAACACTGTTAACTTGTTCGAGTATTACGTTTCAACCACAACAATCAATTATGGCAACGTGATAATTAACGGGAGCAATGCAAATAAGCAATGTCAAATGGAAGATATTGTTGAGGGGGTAAACATAGCATTTCCCCTTTTTATGTCAATCCAGAAATTTTTGAGTTCGACGACTAATTTGTCGACAAGGTTCACACTATATTTCAGCCGAGGGAAAGCTCACAGTTATAACAAGTAATGAAGGGATAAATTCTCTCAATTTTCAAAGATCCAAGCCGGGGAATACTTTCAAGTATTTTGTACCTTATCTTGTTAACTAAAAGTATAGATCACAGAACTATAAAGAAAATGCAGGAAGGGATGCCATTATAATACTGGTTTGTGATGAAGACGAAAATCTAGAGCTATTTCACTAATTATAGTTAATACATCCACATAAACTCGGCACGTCCTCTTAAAAACTTTCGTCTTGGTTTTTTGAAAACTGTCACCTGATTTATAAACAGTTTAGTGTGCCATTTTATAACGAAGAGACTCATTGTGGAACAGACTTACTTCAATTGCGCTGAAAATATAACCCCTTTCACTAATACGAGTACAAAAAATTTCTTACAAGAACTTGATTTTTTTCGCAAAGATTGTATGGCAGATATTTGATATAGTAATCCGATCTGTATAATATTCTATGATATCAAAAAGTTTTCTTTACAAACACTTTATTCCGATTGTTCAGTTTTTATGACAGTCATATGCTATTATGGTCAAATATAAGCAATTCTGACTAATGAGCCGCCGTTCTTCTAAGGAGAAAAGGGTGTGTGCAAATTTTCGTGTCACGCACTGCGCCCAATATACGATCAACATTAGCATTAGCTATTAGCCCTACAAAGCCGGTAACTCGATCGACCATTGATCGGCTTTGCACCACTGTGATACTGTAACAGTTAATGTAAAACACTATAGAGCCCTGATTAATAGCTTTTTCGCGGCTAAATGGGAGAATGTTGATATGAACGACCTTTAGTAAAATAAAAGTAAAAAACAATCATCCCTTAAATGTATTATAACTTCGGGTCAACCGAAGTTAACTTTTTTTCTTATTTCATTATAACTTAGTTACTAATTTCAATATTTTGTTTTAAGTTGAAGCGCTGTAGGATAATTCCATACTATGTTTCAGTGCAAAAAGGCTTACTATTCCCAGCAAATACATACATATGTACATGTATGAATAATATTCATATAACACAATCACATGACAAGCACTCGTTTCCACAGTCCACCCTGCCACTTATCAGAATAGGTACATTTCAACAGGCATATCTGTAGCCTAATTAATGAAATCCGCACGACAGACTACCAACTGAACATTAATTAATTACAACTTTGGGTAATGACAGTGCTACCTTTTCTTTTATTGCAAAATGGCGTATCATTTACAGCCAACAGGGCACTCTTCCTAAAAAAATACCCTGTAGGAAAAATGGAGATTTTTTTGACAAATTTCTTTCTAATAACATTTAATTAACTGTAACAATATCTATATAAATTTCAATAGAGTACTGTACAAATAAAACTAAAATATTGCGAAATGTTATTTTACAGTATAGAGTTTGGTTAGAGCACTAACAGGTCTTTTTTTATGCGTGAGTTTTTGACAGTTGACACCCTCAAGGCATTTGTTCGTAGTAGAGCAATGACCTGGACTACGATTTCATGTAACTAGGTAGCGGCTAATAAGTTCGTATTGATTTAAAAAGACACGGAAACCATATTTGATATATGGATACCACTCTGTACTTGACATTATCGTACATTTGACAGACAGCAATGGCAAAAAAACTTTACCATTTTGGAGTTTTGGTTTTTGATTATTGAATGTGTACAAGTGGGTGGGACCATAAGTGTGTGTGTGGAGTATATTTCTCGACTAAAATACGGATAGCATACATGCTTTATGAAATTTACTTTTTGTTTTTCCATGAGTACATACATATTAACGTTGTAAGTATGTAAATATGTGTACTCACAAATGACAACGACATGGCCACTCTTACAGGCTAAGCTAAACTGACAGTTAGGCTGCTAACATTGCTGGCATTTCAATAGTCTGCATTGTAGTTCGCAGTCATCGTTTTTAGTCGTTCTTCACGTACGTGATCACAATATTATCTCTTCATCAGCATATTTAACTGAGTGCTGGTGTCCTCACGCCTCACCAATCCATACCATTTGTACATATGTAACTAAGCATATGAGAATGTAGATATGCAGTCTGAATGATTTCTTACCTCTATATGTATTATTACCTCCTGTGAATGCGCCGAGGTCGTTAGACAGGACCGTTTGATAAGAATTGAGGGCGGTCTGATAAGTACGTAAGTGAATTTACTATCGTGTGCTATATTCTCGCAGTGTCTACGGATTCAAAAAAAATGGAGAAATATAAATAATGGCCTGTGTTACGCTTATTAGTTAGGGATGAACGCTGGGATGCTGATATTTTTCAACGGCGACCTTCAAAAATTGGTTTAACGAGTCTCAACATCCTCGCTCGTCGTTCTTTAATGAGCTCACGCCCAAGTATCCGAATTGCTGTATATCCAAACACGGTGTGCATCATATAAAGCTTAAATATTGTGCATAAAAAAGCTATCGGTGCGGAAACAATGTCGTGCTTGCTCACTTCGTACAACAAGTGAAACAGTGCTACTACTTTACAGCGATGTAAATGATTTTCTACTCCGTTTTGTAACTATCGATGTTACATGGAAACTAAATAATTGCCAAAATAGTGGACTTTACACAGTTAACCTGCTTCGAAAAAGAAAAATGGCTATGCTCTCAGCCAGAAGTATACTGATCGCCTGTTTCCGGGACTCTCAATGTGACATGTGCATCGACTAAGGAGAGAAAACAGCAAAGAGTTTTAGGTGCGGAATCATTTATTTAATAATACATTGAAATACAGGTTTTGTCCGGAAATTAATAGGAATAGGGCGATTTAAAAAAAAAAAATTAGTGAACCAATCATTACAATTCTTTAAGAATTTTCAAAATAGGCTCCTTCTGCGTCGATGCAGGCTGCCAGCCTGATTTCCAAGCATTGAAGGCGTCACGGAAGGCATTCTCCGGAATAACCTTGAGAGCCGAGATGCATGCTTTTTGGATCCCCTTTGTCGTCTCAAAATGCTTGCCTTTCATTGGCCTTTTGAGGCAAGGAAATAAAAAAACAAGAAAGGCGGTCTGAGCCGGGGCGTTGTCGCCGTGCAACTTCCTATCGGTTGCAATGTCTTGTTGGACCCTATTGACCATTCGCTTGAGTCTATTGAGGACTTCCACGTAAAACTTGGCTTTAACGGTTTGTCCAAAGAAATAAGTTCATGGTAAACGATACCTTTTATGTCAAAAATAAACAATGAGAATTGCTTTCTCTTTGCTCATTCATCCTTTCTTTGGGCGAGGAGACGTCGCACAGTGAGACAACGCCGGCATTAAATACAAGGAGTCATTGTAGAGCTCTGAAATGCCGTATTGTCCGTAATACTTTAGGTATAACTTTCAATTTTGGTATACTTGAATGTTATATAGTTACAAACATTATTTGAAATAAAAATTGAACTTTGGCCCACTTTTAACCCCATCACCCATACTACCTCAACATAAAAAGTGCCATATTTTCTAAAATATATTAAATACAACCTTCAAATTCTATATTACTGTAATTTAAAATGTTTCATGCAAAAATTACATTAACACTCCCACTAATACGCCCACCTCCCATTGAAATGCAATAAAAGAAACAATATTTTATTTCATTCAATCAATAATTTTTTAACATCATCATGGTATTCTAATTTTTTCAATTTGTTTCTCATTCTAAATGAATTAATATAAGGATCTGATGATATTTGCAAATAGTGCATTACATCTTCATTCGTAGAAATACGTGAATTTTTACGAGAATGGAATAACCTACAGTTTCTATACTCCTTATTCATTGCTTCTTGCGCTTCTTCGGATAACATTCCTGTAGCAAAAAAAAAGTTAATATTAAATAAAGTTTAAAAAAAAAACTTTCAAAAATAAAAATTGCAAACAAACCTATTGGCAATATAGGCTCAGATACCATTTTGCTGCGGTGAATGAGAATTTTATGCACAGTGATGGGCATGTAGTACCAGCCATAAAGCTCTACATATAATTTTACAGTGTCCATGCAATACGTATGGAATTTACCAACATCTATATTTTTACTACTATTTATAGTATTTAATATAATTTTAAAGCGGTGAATTAAGTCTACATTTACACCAGTTATGTCAGCGGTTATTTCTGGATCTTCAAAAAATCTTCTAGAGACATTACCATTATTGGTTGTTCCCATGCCTTGTTTTACCACATCGACTTTCAAGCCCAGAACTAATTTGAAATTTTTTTTCATTTCTGTTTTAACAGCTTCTTTCTGTTCTTTTGTATCTTTATTTGTCCTCCACGCTTTGAAACTTTTGTTATAACCGATATGTAATATACATTCCATGAATTTTATTCGAGCATGTAGCGGCGAAATTCCAAATTTCAATGCTTCAGCTGAATTTGTTCTCAAAATAACTGCATCCAAATTATTCATTTCATTAGGTTTTGCTTTTACTTACGTTACATACTTTTTGTCGTTTTTTGTATGTTTAATGTGCTTTTGCAAACTTTTGTGCTCTACTTTAGATTAAAGCTGAGATTTCAAACTTTCGTTTGGTGTAAGTCTGCACCTAGGGTCATTGAAAATGCAAAATGTTCGATTTTTGCATCACAATTCTGTTGTTAAGAAAAAAAAAATTGTGTTTTTTTTTTAATTTTTTTTTCATTTACTCATTCTACAATAACTAAATTAATTAAAAAAATACTTTAAAGTTACATTTATTATGTATTTTTATATTAATAAGCTTTTGATTATTACATATTGAACTAACATTTTTCAAGCGCGTTGGCATACCTCGACTTTGACTTGCTCTAGACCAAAAAGTAATAAAGTTATGAGGCTGAAATTTCAGGGAATTCTTACTCATATATCTGTTAATATACTGTGAAAATTTCATCCAAATTGGATCACACGTCAAAAACCATTTTTTGCCGCAGTTACTATTGGGCTGTCTCACTGTGCGTCGGCATCGGCCACTCGGAAGACTGTCTCTTTTGTCACACCACTTCTGGCTTATGAAACATCTGGATAAGCTTGCTTGATTATATCAAACATTTCTGTCGCAGATTTAGCGAGTTTCACACAGAATTTAATCGCGTACCTGTGCTCTAATGAACGCTGCATTTTCGACTTTCAGAAACTCGCAGAAATATATCGTGAGAAAATGTTTGTCCTCCTCTCTCCAGGTGCTCGGAGACAACTGACCAGCCGCTCCTTCCATAGCTTGGAACGAACTCTACCGAATCCAGTCGGTGAGCGCACGCTCCGAAGTACAGTCGCGTTGGTAGAAAATCAATCCTATTTCTTTCCGCACAAACCCTGTAGAATAAAAATGATCACAGTTGTCGAAAAAAAGGTTCTTTCAGACAGCTCAAAGAACAAAAGGAGAGTGTGTGGAGGAAGTAAAAACAATTATTGCAAAGCTTTTATTATTTACTGCAGACTAAGTATTTTTCGGACCGCCCTTGTTAATGCTGTTCATGTTTGAGCAAATAAACTCATTCTACCATTTTATGAAGAAGTGTTAGTAACAATATAAGTAAAAATATGTAAATATATAAGAATACGTTCGTTTGTTATGTTTACAACTGCGATTACATTCCTATTTTTCATAAGTCATATGAGCACAAGTAGTATATAAATTATCACTTCGTGTTCTCTGCTAATTTGACTTGTCTTTCTCTCTCTTAGTCGAGCTCACGTACCCACATATTTATTAACAATCACATGCAAACATTTACATACACTCTGCAGCGCTTTGTTAGTACGTTTCGCATATGTCCATGTAACTTTGCTTCGTCAACATTTACCCTTGGCATGTTAGTTAACGAGTTACCTACCAACAATGACTTGTGTGCTGCTAATTAAAATGGTTTTTCATTTAATTTTACCGACCCCACACAAACTTATCTACTTCGTAATTAAATTTAACAGAGGATCACACCATATCGCAATGGTCGCTCTCCCGCTCCAGCTATTCCGAATTACTCAATGTTATACTCGTACATGCTCAACCGGGAATACGATTTTGGGTGATTTTCCGCAGCTGAGTAACCCGTAGAAAATTTTTGAGTTGGCTCCGAACTTTAGTATTTTTCTTTGTGCAGGTGTCACAGAAATATTTATTGAAGTATACATACATAGTATATGCATACCCAGTAATATATCGAACATGTTTAGAAATTTAAAAATTAGTATTAGGTACTTAACTGTACCATCAGCTACCTCAAAAAATATATTTGATGTAGCTGTCTTACACAAGGCTTACATAGATCCACTACGAGTTTATATATGGAAAAAATTTATTTCGAAAATTTTGAGTTGTGTCTCTTTTGTGTTTAGTGTGAGACATTTTACAGGTTTCCTTCCGTACAAGCGGAAATGTGCATCGTAAATATGGTTCTGATACTGCAAGAGCCAATCACGCGCATTTTTGTCTTCGTCGACCCCGTTCCTGTTTTTTTGATGTCAAAGCGATGGCTACGCTTTGAATGGCCAATTATCCTAAAAATCGGTAAAATGAAAGGAATCGGAGAGGTCACCTGAGTGTACGTCGGTGAACCGATACTGTATTGCCTGCATTTTTAACAATAATTAAATCTAATATAATAAAAACAATTATTTATTGAAAATTAAAGCTGGGACTTGAAAAAGTGGCTAGAGAGCACATATGAAGGCGATTTCATTTTGTATTACTATCGAACTAGTTCACAAGTTGGGCGACAAGTAAATGTACTTACCTTGTTAGAATCCTGCATTTGCATGTATTATATAGAAGGACACGTACATATGTATAAACGGGTGTATTTGTCTATTAAACATTCGTGTGGATTCCCCCATAGCCACCAGCTTACCTATCTCTTTCCTTTTATCCGCACGTCAGCTCGCATTCCTATCACAAATATTTGCATCTAATGAACGCCTAATGAGCGTCAGCTTTTTTTGTTCCTCGTGCTTCCTTGGGATTTCGTAGATACTCTGATTAGTGGTGCAGTTTTAGTATTTTTATGGCTAAGCACTAATTGGCGTCAAAGTTTGTGGTAGCACGAATTGCAGATGTAAAATACCAAACAAAAAGCGATAAGTTCATACTTATATGTATGAAAGCATGTCCGTCTGTATGTATGTATGTAATTAATGCCGCTTTTTAGTGTTGATAAACAACTGTTGGCAAACTAGTTGGCTTTGACTTTTCCGCTCATTAATAGGTGACCAAACTTTTAGCAACAGTAAATTTATACATCTTTTACATCACGTAGTACACATAGGTGTATTTACACACACACATGTAAACCAAGAAGTAATTTGCTTTATGAGTATGGAGTGAAACGATTTAGATTTGTATATCAGCCATGGATTTGTCAGCCACGCCCTCATGAAAGCCATTGGCAAAGGTGCAACGAGCAACAGAGTACTAAAGTTTACCTTATTCCTTTCTCACAGCGTCAGGAAGCTCTTTCCCACTTTGTCTCATTAATGTTAGTTAGAGGTTACGATACGAAACTCTCTCAATAGTTTTCTCAGCTTTTAAAAGGTTGTGTTGACAACGATACCAAATTGAGAAATTTTTAAACAACTTACTCACAACAACAATGCTGCTAGTAGTCAAGTCCAAAACAGACAAAACACGATTTTCACATGAAAATTATATCGAATACTGAAAAATCATATCGCTCATTTGCTGCAACGTCGTCATAACTCAAAAAAATCGATTCGCCAGAAAACGCGTTTAAAGTTTTCAACTTACTACAACCTTACACGGTGACTCCAACCTTACACCTTTTCTCAAGCGGAGCATATAAGAGGTATTCATATGAATTTTTCACTCAATATGAAGTGTGATATAACGAACAATTCTGCATTATTAACTCAAAAATCACGTTTTTTGAGTTATGACGACGTTGCAGCAAATGAGCGATATAGCCTACTCTAAGCTAAGAGATACTCTCGTTTTAACAAGTGTGTACTGCTATTACTGTGAGAATGTGAATGAATGTTTCTGGTTAAATCGGTTCAGCTCATCGTTATTTGCGATTCCAAATCGAACATGATAAATTTATCTTGAAATTTTTTTACAAGTTCAATACTACAGGGTTTTATGACTTCTTTTCAAAAAAAAAAAAAAAAAACACCAATTGTTTAGGAAATTCAAATGGTTTTAATTTAAACTGAAGTCCAATCTGAACAATTAAGTTTTGAATTGAAAATCATTTAAATGTCCATAACGATGTCATAAACAGCACGTTCAATATTGACTTCTGAAGCTTAAAAAGAGTCTGGTTTATTGCTAAGACCAATGTCATCAAATAACCTCATACGATATAATCTAATGGTATTAAGTCACAACTTCTTGGAGGGCATTCAATGTCACAATTTCTTGAAATAATCGAATCTTCAAACTATACTCACAATAGTTCAGTTGTTGCACGTGCTGTGTGGATCGTAGCTGCACATTTTTTGGAAGCAGATGTTGCTAAGACCAAATTCCTCCAGTTGCGCCTATAAAAAGTTAGTTATCATCGATCTATACCACATTAAATCACATTGACAGTGCCTGTGTCACCAGCTTAATTTTGAAATAAGTACGGGCTTATGATTCCACCAGACCAAAAACTACATGGTGTGTTCAAAAAGTATCGCGAATCGTAACTGGCAGTTTTCTTCGATTGCAGGGGCGTGGTGCATCATGAGTTCTTACCACAGGGAAGAACGGTCAATAAAGAATATTACCTGCAAGTTGTGCGCAATTTGCGCGAAGCAATCCGTCAGAAACGCCCGGTTTTGTGGAAGAACAAAAATTGGCTTTTGCACCACGATAACGCTCCTGCTCACACACATCGTTGCTTGTGCGCGACTTTTTGGCCAAAAACAACACACTAATGATGCCGCAGCCACCGTATTCCCTAGATCTGGCCCCCTGTGACTTTTTCTTATTCCCTAAACTGAAGAGGCCCATGAAAGGACGACGTTACGCTTCTCTTGACGAGATAAAACGGCATCGAAGGAGGAGCTGAAGAAGATAAAAAAAAGTGATTTTTTGAAGTGCTTCGAAGATTGGAAAAACCGTTGGCACAAGTGTGTAATATCTCATGGGGATTACTTTGAAGGGGACAAAATAGATATTCATGAATAAATATATAATTTTTGAAAAAACACAAAATTCGCGATACTTTTTGAACACGCCTCGTACACCAAACCAGTTCTTGAGTGAGACCAATTTTATACGAATGCAAGCCCCAATCCTTTCTAAAAATCTGCCAGGTTGTGTTTTGAAACAGTCCCAATTTTTGAGAGCATCTTGTAAATGAAAAATTGTGGTCTTCCGCAACACTTGTCTGAATAGTAGCAATATTTCCATTAATTCGAGAGTTTCTTATTGTCATTATGTAAAGAAAATGTGCATTCGAAATTTTCAACACTTCGACGAATAGTGAACAGCTGGATGATTATTACAACCATAAAATGGCAAAAGTGCACGAAAATTTGTTAATGTTGTTCTTGCTTATATCTTGCCATGATGAAATTGTAAACACTGCTGAACACAATGAAACAAATTACAGATCATGACTTATCGTATTAAAAATGGCCAAAACGCCAATTAGAAATCTTTTCATTTCTATTGATGGTTCTGAGTAAAACTAAATTTCCTCTTCTAGATTTGAATTCGGTTATTGTTTGTATGTCGACATATTATTTCTTAATATGTGGTAAGTGAAGGTCAACTTCACTTTTGAAACATGATATAATTCATATTAAAGAAAAAGACTTAATTGGATTGAGAATGGTATGTGCATATTTTAAAAAGCACGTTTGTGATTTCGTGAAAAAGTGGAATATGAGAATATTAGCTAAAGGATTTATTGATAATTCAATACCATTTTATATAAAACATTAAACCAAGCAGGAATAATTAAGTTGAAATCACCATTTCTTATTAGTGAAAATTGTGAATACATTAAAATCATTATTTTATTAACTACCATGGTTCACTTTTCTTCTATACTACATTCCGCTTAATATCTTAGATATCTTTACCAAATCGAATTAACTAATATCACTTTATAATTTGTATATAGGGGCTAAGGCATGTACAGAAACTTGTTTAATATTCTTGCTCATGATGTATAACGAATTGTGTGATATTTTCAGAACTAAGACTTTATATTCAAAAAATTTGTTCACGATTTCGTTTATCTTTTTGGTGGCAAAACATGTAGGACAGCATGTAAACATGTCAATCGGTATAAAAATTTGTATACTCTTGCAACATGTTGCTACAGAGTGTAATAATTTTGTTCACATAGTTTTTCAATTTAAAAAAAAAAAGAAAACGTAAACTTTATCTATAGCTTAAATTAAAAAAAAAAAAAAGAAATGTCTGTCTGTTCATTTGTCCTTCTGTCTGTGCAAGATGTAATTTAAGTAAATATTGAGATACCTCAATGAAACTTTAGAAAAATTGGGAGCAGCCACTCTTATATGTTTAATGTACATATTTCCTAAACCACTGAAGATACGATAATAAAATTAGCTTGGGAAAATCCTATAAAAGCTGATACCGACGTACGAAAATAAATGAAATTGTATTATAAACCCGTCCTCCCCCACATAACCGTTTTGTTAAAAACTTCTTCGGATGGCTAACCTTTCGCTGAAAATATCGATCAATGCGTGAGGTAGTATACTATTGAAATTACGAAAGAATTCTCCTGATAATACAAGGTGGGTTCCAAGGTAAACAGGACTTTTTGGCGCCATCAATATGTCGACTGGTGCGTTTGAATCTGCTATCTTTATCGAATTTCCAGTGAGAATGTGATGACATTTCATGGATTAGAAGTGAAGTTATTGCATTTAAAGTGTCAGTATGTTTGTGTTATCGGTGCGAAAATGAGCTTGGAACAAAGAGCCAACATTAAATTTTGTTTTAAAATTGGTAAAACTTTTACCGAAACGTTTCAATTGATGAAACAAGTTTATGGAGATGATTGCCTTTCCCGTAGTAGAGTACATGAGTGGTTTTAACGTTTTCAAAGTGGTCGTGAGGACATAAATGACGATCAACATGTGGGCCAATCAAAATCCGTGATCACCGGAAATTACTTCGAAACTGTGCGTGAATTCATCAAAAATCAGCCAAAATCATCATTGAAATTCATGGAAATGGAATTGGACTTCTTGAAAACATCGATATATTGCATTTTGACCGAATATTTGGGCTTACGAAAGGTGTGTGCACGGTTTGTTCCACACAAATTGACTGACGACCAAAGCTCAGCGTCCAATATTCGAAGGACGATTATTTGACCAAAAATCACATTTTAACCATTAACCACTGCCAGTATTCACCTGATATGGCACCGTGCGACTTCTTCCTTTTTGGAAAAATGCAGTTTTCCATGAAAGAAAACGTTATGCAGACATAGGGCCATTCAAACACCGGCATATCCGCCAACGAGCTAAAACACTCGTTCGACATGCTTTTGGACCGTGCAAAAAGCTATATTGAAGAAGAAGGAGACTATTTTGAATAAAATAAATTGATTTTGCCGAAAAAACCATTTGTTCTGTTTGCTTTTAAGACCTGTTTACTTCGGAACGCACCTTGTAGCATGTAGCATATAAAAAATGGGTTGCATTGGGTAAATATTTCCCTAAACCCCGACTAACTTTATAGACCACATTTCGACCAATAAGACTAAGCGTGCTTTTCTCCTTTGTGCCGAAAATGTATAAAGTCGAGGTAAAGCCCCAAATAACTAATAATAGAATTTTCAAATATCCGGTTTACTTTAATCCTTATATATGTATCAGAGATGGTATGTGAAGTGTTGTGATTCGGTGGAACCTGGTCTTTTTGGAGGGCCGAGAAGAGGTCGCTGATTAAGACCGGAAGAATGAGCAAATCAAAAGTGAACCCTATGCTCATTGTCCTTTTTGACATCACGGGCATCGTTCACAATGAATTTGTTTCTCCTGGACAAACCATCAACGTCAAGTTTAACGTGGAAGTCCTCAAGAGACTCAAACGAAGAGTCAATCGGGTCCGACAATACATCGCAGCCGATGGGAAGTTGCACCACGGCAACGCCCCGGCTCACGTCACCTTTCTTGTGAACAGCTACCTAACCAAGGCCGGTATCCTAACGCTTCTGCAGCCGCAGTATTTGATAGTTTCGTTGCAACCGAAGTTTAAGTTTTTTCTTGTTTAATATGAAGTTATGCCAGCACCTGAAAGCATTTTCCCATCTTTAATCATTGCAAGCTGCAACAGGTTGTTTAAAATATACGTATCGAATTTCGTACAGATATCTGATGAACAGAATAAAGGTACATTGGATGTATAGAAATCTATATATTAAGAATGTGACGTTTGGCTAATGCAGAAATAACGGGAATTTTCAGTTTTTGGAAAAAACCACCGTACATTTTATTCTGTTGCAACTTGCAGGAATCAAAGCCAGGGAAACACCTTAAGATGTAAAACGTCACGCAGTGTATCGGAATCTCAGCAATTTTATATATACATACACTATATATAACTTATACACTGACCTATATATTCGGCATAAGATTTGTATACATTCATTATACAAAATTCGCCGGATGTTCGAAAATCCTGGTAATAGTTATATGGGGGCTAAGTCAAGTTTTCGCCCAAATGTATCCATGATATACTGTTGTGAGTTAAATGTGTTCTAAAATTTACATTGAGATAACTCAAAACTTAATTATAAAGTCATCAGGATGTTCGAAAATCTCTATATCAAGTATATGAGGGCTCAGGGAAGTACTGACCCGATTCCACCCATTTTTGATAAACAGAATTAATACTGCGGGAAAAAATTCTGTCTTTGGTTTGTACTAAGGAACCTGCACCTCTACATCTCAATTTTTACTCAAGTTACACGAACGGACAGACAGACAAACACTCGGATTTCAATTTTTTTCTCCTCATCCTGATAATTTATATATATATAGCACTATATCTATCTCACTTATATTTAAGTGATACATACAACCGTTAGGTGAACAAAATACGAGTATAATTCTCTGTAGCAACACGCTGCAAGATTAAAAAAACACCAAGAATCATACCCATCTGAAAGGCAGATTTGAGAGCATTGTTATGAGTTAGTTAATTAGCGAAATTATGATATTTTTGATATTTTGCACCCGAATTCCGAAATATTTATGCACTTCGCAAATAATTGTGTAAGTATGTAAGTGCAAATGTAACCGCGAATGAAAAGTTAAAGGGCTAACAGAAAAGTAAACACTGCTCTTACTTAAAATTAAAAAAGTGAAGGAAAATAATAATAAATAAGAAAAGTCATTGTGTTAATTTTTTTTTGTGAAAACATGTTGAAAAGGGAAACAGCAAATGAGTGTCGTAAGTGTGTTTAACCCTTCTTGTAGTTCGTGCGGTGAGCGTTTTCAATAGCCGACTTGGCCTTGGCGGTTGCGGGCGGGAGGCGTGAGTGTTGTAGCCACGGGTTGCCTTTTTACATGCTGCTATTCATGCGCTTGTTATTGTTGTTACATTTGCTGTTTACCTCTCATTTTACATATCCGTATATCTTTTTTCCTGGCACATTTTCTTCAGCAGGCAACTGCTCGCCAAAGTTTATGATTTCCAGCTTATTTGCATCTCAGTGAAAATCCATTTGGAAAATTGACTGCGGTCCGCTTCTTGCAAAGAGACACTTGAAGGTAGGCAAGAAAAGCGGAAAAATTCTAGAGATATAGACATGCACTTGTATGTGATTTGCATACACTCACAACAACATGCAGCAAGCAGCATACTTGGTAGATGTACGATGAAGTAAGTGAATAGGCTACATGCCTCAATCCGCAAAGGACTATAGCATGGCATATAACTTATTATGTTAGAGACTCAGACGACTCTTCTCTTTGCAAGCTTTCATTTTTTTCCTTTGCATAAATTACGAAGCAATGCCTGGCATCTGACCTCATAATGCAGAGGAAACTCTTGAGTTACATCAAAAGCTGCTTTGATATGCCACAAATTTAAATTATACCTAAGTAATCAGCAACAGTAATCACTCCGTAGTGTTGTTGGGCTCGTATGCCGCCTATTGCTATCCACTCTTTTGCCTCGAACAAAATTTGAAACATCTGCAGCAATTTCCCTTTATTATATTACCATTTAAAAGTTCAGGCGCATAGAATTCCATTACAGCTTCAATATCCGTCCATGGCTCACATCAGTGCCGCTGTTAGATATGATGTATTGAGTTTAACCATCTTTTGCGAGCAAATAGGCAACAACTTCAAAGATGGAGATGTTGGCCGCATGTTATTGCTTTCGAAAAACGGGTAAATTTATTCAATGGGCTCAACCTTGCGAGACTGACTTGCCGCCAATGGCAATAACGCCATTATCGTAATGATAATGTAGTAACGCGTATCTCTTTGGGCGAAATTTTTCTCTAACTGGTTTAACGTCTTGATGTTGTCCGACAAATACGAGGCTGTAAAAATGCATTGTTTATGGTATATGCCCCAATTATCTGTTAACAGCGACCGTACACAACGAAGATGCAAATGCACTCATGACGTATGGTAGATAAGTACCCAAGCCACTTACACAGGTAAGACAGTAAGTAAACCTTTTTTACTAAACGGTCTACTCCAACTAGACTTGATACTACTCGTATGTTCTCGTACTTATGTGTTCCAGCTTATGGTTTGCTTTTTCATATCAGTATTTTGTTAAATTTACATTCCTGTTTCGAGAACTGGAAAAGATATCTTTTATTACCCCAAAACCCCCAAAACTTTGCAGTAAATCTGGCGAGATTCCTGTTATTAACAACTTAGTATTTATTTCACTTCTTCCATGTTATTACCTTAATCGAGCTAGCTATAGCTATATTATAACTTACCCGCTAAAGCACCTAGTTCAAAAATCAAAACGCGTTTCATGAAAAATTATGGAAGTTTCACAAAATTACTTAAAACCTATATAACGCCTAGTAACCTTTCTCCTGAGCGGTTCTGGTCACAGCGGGATAGTGCGAAAGCCTTCTGGCCTACAGTGGAATTTAAAAGGTCAGGTACTAGTCCTCAGCAAGGTTCACATCGTCACAGCGCACTGTCTCATAAGCACTCACGTAGTGAGGTTAAGGATGCAATTTTAAAAAGTTGGAAGGAGGAATATAAAGTGCAAACACCTTAACACTTTCTCTTTCACTGTCCAGCTCTTACCAGACTAAGATTGACATCTAGATTGCTATGCTCTCTACGAACCCATTAGGAGCTGATATTAGTTGCTTCAATAAATTTTTAGCAGGTCTAGGCTTTTTGTCGATATGCGATGGAGCTCTGCTGTTCATCACAAAGGACAAGCGTATATAGCTACCTAAACACGTATCCGTAGAATCATGGTGCAAAATTTTACTGTACTTATATGTGAGTCCTCGGTAAAATGGAAAGCCTCCTACTATACAAAAAAAGATATCCAAATGCCTATTTATCTAAAATAAACTAGATATGGGCATGGAAGCCAACTCAAGAGAAATTGTACAACTTCGCTATTCATTTTTGAAGGCCCTTACGGTAACATCATCATCTTTTACCAAAAAGATTTAATGTATTTAAATATTTTAAAAACATATCTAAAAAAGTCCATAAACACTTCCAGATTTTGGCTATCGG
Source organism: Bactrocera dorsalis (assembly GCF_023373825.1). NCBI lineage: Eukaryota > Metazoa > Arthropoda > Insecta > Diptera > Tephritidae > Bactrocera > Bactrocera dorsalis. Next base: position 43,943,384 of record NC_064304.1, on the reverse strand, counting down.
AATCGATCATTTAACCTTTTATCGTCATCGAAACTTTTCGTCTTCGGGGTAAATATTGGTTAAACCAAGTTAAAAACTTTTTATAAATAATTACCTTTCCTGGCCAAGTGCCAGGATGTCATGAAAGCCACTAATGAAATTTGTGAAGTTTACGAAGACGATGCTGTATCAGTTTGTGTGGTACAACAATGGTTCACTCGATGTGAAAGATGCATCTCGCTCTGGACGACCTATCGTTGAAAAATTCGATGAATTTTTGGAAAAGATTGACCAGTACCATGATATAAGCAGTCATGATATCGCTAAAGAACTTAACATTCATCATCAAACAGTTTTGAATCATTTAAAAAAAGCTGGCTACAAAAATAAGGTCGATGGTTGGGTACCACATGAATTGGGTACAACATGAAAATTGAATGGACCGAATTAACACCTTCTATTCTCTGCTGAAACGATATGAGATGGAACCATTTCTGAAGCGAATGGTAAGAGGAGACGAAAAGTGGATCAAATACGGCAATAATGTGCGAAAAAGATCATGGTCCAAGCGTGGCGAAGCTCAACAAATGGTCACAAAGCCAGGATTGACGCCTCGGAAGGTTATGTTGAGTGTTTGGTAAGATTGGAAAGGAATCATCCACTATGAGCTGCTCCAGCCTGGTCGAACGATTTATTCTACATTTTAATGTCAAAAACTGATGAGATTGATGCAAGCAATCGGAAAACAGCGAGAACTGATCAACAGAAAGGGCTTCGACAACAAGGCTAGTCCACATACTTCTTTGATAACTTGGCAAATATTGGGAGAGCTTGGCTGGGAAATAAACAAGCTGAATAAACAAGACATATTTTGTCTAGCATTGAAAAATCGGTGACTCCTCACCAACTTCAGACCAAAAACTGTCTTCCAAACTTTCGCTTTCCGTTAGCTATATATTCAAGTCAATTAACGCACTTAGTAGAGAGCAACACAGCGACATGCCGTCATCGACATCATGAAATTAGACAGAAAACGAGAATCGATAAAGTGCTAAAGCAGCAAAGCCATAAAAAAGCAATTAGTATTTGTGTAGACTGCAAACTCATTTCGGTTGATAGCTGCCTTCGAGCACAAAAATTGGCAAGTGTTGGAAGGATGAAATGTTTTCGGGCGGGAAATAGCAGAAAGCGTTTTAAGAGCAGTTTGGCCTCATCTAAGACAAAGCGGAAGTAGAACAGGACTTTACTGCTGGCGCCAGAGCTACAATGCATAGAAATCTAATAAAACTCACACAAAGCGCTGAAAAGGGTAATCAATTGCTGGGTGTAGTGGAAGCGGAAATACGCTGACATACGCTGACACATGACCAACAAGAATGAGCAAACACAGAAAAGCGAAATGTAGAGAAAGCGTGTGTAAAAGATGGCGGTGTGGCATCACCAAAGTCAGCATAGTTTAATTGCATAGGACTAAAGCGATAGCGATGCGAACTAACAAACGCGAAAATTATGGCAAGCGTGTGTGGTGTGTGTGTGTACACGCTCCTAGAGAATTTCTTCTTATGGCTTTCGCTTGCGAATGTCGCACTGAAGAAGAAATGTAAATTTACTTTGGTCAATGGATTCAAAAAGCAATCAGCATACTCGCGTGTCTAAAAACGGCCAAAGGACATTTGGTGTTTGAAGTTCCGCTGATTCGCAACAATGAAAAGCAAATCTGAAGAAAGCTTTGACACTTCAAAGGTAACAAGTCTTTGTCTGCAAGTGAGAGGCGTATCTGCAGTTTCATGAATATTCGCCTTTGATATCTCTGACCAGTCAATCGCCAGTTTATCTTCACTTGTCCTTCCCTTACGCTTTCAGTGGGTATTGCTGCGTAGACAACTTTTTTCTTACTTTAGGTTATATATACAAGTATGTATGATATACTATATATGGATAAAGCTAGAATGGTGGTTTGAAAAATGGTTTTAGTAACACGCATTTTCAGTATAAATTCCATGAAATTGAAACGGGAGGAATATGGCTTCTTACTACTTCCATTATATAACAATTTTAAATCTTACCAGTCTGTTGCCTTTACATTACATAGTCTAAACATAAAATTTTTATGTAATTGAGCATGAAACCCTCACAAATCTACAAAGCGCTTTAAGCCCTTCTCAAATTTATTGAGACGGTTAATGTCTGTTTCGGCTAGGTCTCCTGGTTTTCCGAAGGTAAAACTGCCGAGATATCTGAATACAAGGCGACATTGGAGATTGCTATACTGCTGGACTTTGCAGCAGTGCGTCCATTGCTATTTTAATTTCAGCCACTTCTACCTGAAAAACACTATAGTGGTCTGGTAACATAAAGCCAATATTGAAGGAGAGCTTCTAATAGAAACCTGCTCTCCAACTTTCCCTACAAGCTACAGCCATCCATGAAAATTCTTATCACTCCCTTTCTCCAGTGACACCTTCCCATCCACACATTCCTCGTCATTATGTGGGGAAAGAAAAATACCCTTAGTTTTCAGTAGCAATAAACCCATTAGCCTTATCGGTTGCACCCGATATTAGCCCTTCCTTACTTGTCATGATTTTATTTTTGCGTTAAAGAAGTTTTTGTTGAATATAATTATTTTGCTTTCATTGCAAACCAATAAAAATATTTTTCTTTTTTTACTCTTACCCCGACGAAAACGCCTGCAGACGGTCTTTCAATTTTCGACCTATCATATTAACTAAAATGACTTTTCGAAAAAAGGTTTTAAATTTAAATTCAAAATTTCAATTCAAAATTTTCAAAATAAAAATTTTGCTATATCTCTCTCGTCTTTGGGTTAGTTAGGAAGTCTTTAAATTTCTTTAAAAACCTCTTCAAAAGCAACGAGTTGATTTAAAATTTAAATTGATGTGCTTTTATGAACAGACTTTAACTTTGTTAAATATATCACAATAATAATTCAACTCACAATTCGAGTAAAGATTCATTTATCAGCCGCTCATTTCGTGTGTCAGTTTGTACGCGCAGTTCATACAATTTCGATTTTCAGCTTAATAAAGTACGGAAGCTATAAAATATAAATTAATCTTGGCAAAAGATCAAATGTCTGCGTTGCGGACTGTACGTTTGTATGTTTATAATGAAGTATACAAGTATGTGGTGTGTTTATATCAATAACGGATATTTCATTTATAAGAAACTCCACATAATACAAATAAAACAGGTTTGTATGACCCATATGTATGTCAGCCAAACAAACAAATATACAAGTTAATTTGCTGGAAAAAGGGCCAACGCCAAAAATTGGCAATCAATTTTTACACATGTCCCTAAAAGATATCATTAATCAAAATTAGCAACAAGAAAAGGAAAGAAATTGTAAAAGTGTACCACAAAATGGCCCAACATAAATGGGGGATGGAAAAAGGACGGCAACTTATTTGTAGGCAGATATACCAATACACAAGTGTAAATGTCAAAAGCTGTTTTCTGGCTACTTCAGTTAAGCGAGGAGCGACTTTAAATGAATTATATTTGTGTTTTAGATTTTAATAAGTAATACACTTCAAAAGCGTTGTTAAAATGTATTTTTTATTTTATTTTAAATGCTCAGACTGGCAACTAGTCTTTTTCGGTCTAGTTGGACTTGAACTATGTAAGAGCTGGCCAATAAGCGGGACGTGCTCAATTTCAAGCGTCTACTGTTCCAGAGTAAAAAGCAAGGGATCCAATAAACTACTTTAATTGCTGTTTGTTATGTCTCAGTTGGACAAATTTTTAAGGGTCAATGTGGTAAAGCTGTTAATAATGGTGACGTATATCTTTCCAAACTTTGTCTGCCGTGATTCAGCTTTCACTAAATTGAATTCAAAATATTTTTAGTGCCATACCTATACTACTGACATATGAACATTTCTCCATTCAACAAATTTTGTCAACACGAGACCCCGTTGAAAGAAAGTGGAATAATCCGTCGCGAGGATGCATCTCGATACCTAACTTGCAGTGGAAAATAACTCTACGAGTTAGGTATTAATAACAATGAGTTTTATTATCTCATATACCTGTATTAAGCAATATATACTGAGCACACATCTATATCTAGTATACAGTATTATACAAGTTGTAGTATCACGAATATCGGTCTCGATCGTCGTATCTTTTCAGTTTCTCAAATTTGTTATTGAAGAAGACAGATCGGATCAAAAGTAGTACACGGCAAGCGGGAGTTATTTTTCTACTTGAGTGTATAAAATTAATGAAATACCTTGAGAAACATGGCTGTCTGTGCAAACAAGGCAGCTTTCAAAGTTCAAGGGAAAATTCTTCTAATCTCCGCAAAGGAAATGTGATAATTAGAGGATACATAATTCCTATGCATTTCATTCCAGTTTTTGGATAAGGCAAAGTAACCAGAGCTTATCCTGAATATGAAAGTCCTGAAAAATAAAATATGGACGAAAGGAAGAGAGTAAGGCATTATTTGACTTCATTTCAAGTTATCTAGACCGCCTTGTTTCCTCGTCATTTCCTCATAGCTTTTTCTTTTCTCTTATATCTTTGGGTGAGGTGTGAGCGATAAGGAGATGGTGCAAAAGAGGGGCAAAGAGCTATTTTATAGATCGGCTAAAGCGTGCGGGGAAAGTGGTAGCAAAATTCTATGATATGTAGTATGAGCGACTTTCTTCTAACTACACGTTTGTATTTCGAAATGAAAAAGTATTTATTTGGACGATATTATACAATCGGTATTTCCGATCGGACTGGGACTGGGTGTAAACTACAGCAAAATGTACGAGTATATTCCAAAAATAATTACAATTTTGCGGTTATTTAGGGGTTAACTTATATATACCAACAACAATAAAGTATTATAATAATAACTTATTTCGCAGAGTTTGCTCAATGAAAGAAAACTAAACTGTTTACAATTATTTCAACTTCTGTCTCTTGAGCAAATCACGCACGCCTGTCATAAAGCCACAGATATTTTCCGCATTCCGACCAATAATAGGAAGATAGAATTTGCTATGCCCCCAAAAGTATTCTTATATGTGAAGAGCCGCAAATAACGACAGACCGGCACAATATAAACAATTCTTTGTATTTAGAACTGTTTATTGTCTGGTCGAAATGGAGACAAATGATGAAAAGTCGCAGGGCAAATTCAAGAGCATGAAATAATGAATTGTATTTACTAATAAGAACAAAACACAAAAGAGAGTTGCGCTGTGCGGCAAGCGGAGTGGCTTGCGACGAGGCAGGAGTGTGCAACAATTCAGCAAAGCCAAGCACAACAGTGATACGTGTTTGCTGAAGTCAACAAAAAATATGAAAAATGAATTTGTTAAACTCAAATAATTAGATTTACGGATGCTTGGACTGGGTAACTGAGTTCGAATGCTCTCGTGCGGCAAAATATTTAATTGCTTTGAAAAATGGCTTAAGTGCGATAGCAGCGACTGCTTCTCACAATATTTACACCAACAATTTATGACAATAAAACACAATAACTCCAAACTATGCACAGATGCAAAACATATCTACATTTTGGTTGAAATAATAACAAAAAAGAAACAGTTTGAGCAAAATGACTCAACTCTCTTCTGTGCTGCAGCAAAAGTACACACATTATTAGCAGAAAAGCTGACAATAACTTGTATGCTAAAAGCCCGTAATAAATATATGAAGCAACTCACTCTGGCAGTAGCCAAATACTTTTACGTTTGCAAGACTTCGAAGGAGCTTGAGAAGTGGAAAATGTGGCAAGCAACACCACAAAGATGATTTCAAAAACCGATTATGCTGTCACTCTGTAATGAAGTTGACGAACGCAGTACGAGTGTATTAAAGGGACTGAATTTGGTTGGACAGGATAAACAGAATATCGGTTGCCAAAAATTACAAAATGGTGCATGTACTTCTCACTCACTCCTTTCTGCTTGATTCTGTTTGGAACCCAAAGAGAGTGGAGTAAGTATTATATGTGCCGCGATGGAAATGTTTTTAGTTCATGGACGAGATTCATCGAAATCGGAACTAGACTTGTGAGAAATTCTCCACTACTGGAACTAAACTAGTACTTTCTCTGTATTAGATCCTGATGACGTACTTTGTAGACTTCATGTGAGCTCGATAACAGTTAAGAGCCATAACTTGCTCGACTTCGAGTAACATCTGCTTCAAAATAGAAAACCAGAGATCCAACGAACTATTCCCTGATCAATATGGTGAGGCCGACAATGGTTGTCCAAATTAGCTCAAGGATCATTCTAAATTTTCAATAATTCATTCCCATACCTAGTTTTTATGCGCTGAAACCTCTTTTAAGTCTCACTTTATATGTAAACTGTGGATGGTATTAACTTAATCAAACTCATATGACGGATCTTGAAAGCTTGAGTGGAACGGTTTAAATTCTATTCTCTTACTGGATATTGTCATTGAGTAAAAATGTCTTTTTTAGTGTTTTAGTTTTCTGACTGAAGCTCAAGAACATGTATACTAAATATATATTTTTGTAATTTCTAAGAAAATCTTAAGCTTTCTTATATTCCGTTGTCCCGACCTCTTAGCTTAGCGTAAATTTTTTCAATTTTCAAATATTGCATTGTGCTTTTTTTAAGAAATTTTCACTCGCATTCCATTTGACAAACTCTTCGCCAAATCTGAACTAAGCTGATATCTCTTGCGGCTGAATTTTGTGGCAATGCAAATTGATGAATCGTGTTTCCAATGTTTGTACACTATACTCCCTCCTTACTCCTAAATTATATGCCATATAAAAAAATAGTGCGCCAAATACTCAGGCTTGCGGTGCAGGACTATTAGGCACAGCCGAAGCAACTGAGTTAGCGAACGCCAACAAAGAAATGACTCGGAGGATGTGACTCTCTGCCTATCTTTCGGTGTCATCGCAAGCAATGACTTTGTACTTGGTTGCCAGCCAAACTATTATGAAGTCAGTTCACTAAATTTATGTGCAGACGTGTGTGTACGCGCAAACAGCGCTCCCAGTACGTTGGCTGGGTTTATTATTGTTCGCGTTGCAAAAATTTCGTGCCAAGATGTCGACGCATGCCAATGCATTTGTGGACGTGTATGAAAGTGCTCACTTAGCGAGGCAGAGCAACATTTCGAAGCGATGCGGTGTTGCGGAAATTCTTAGATAATTTGCAATATATTGCCATATCGCCAGCAGCTGAGCAGCTGGTTGGTCAAATTTGACCCTTTTTCTTTGGCAATCACACCGAAAGAAATCAACGCAATGGCAAGTGAAGGTGCCGATAAGCGGTGGCCAATATTAAATCTCAATTGTACTGACATTTATATATTTTAGAAAATATCGCATTGATATGGATGTAGGTTTATACATATATATGTATATATTTTAGATATTATACTAGTATTAGTATTACATTTCAAAAGAAGTAAGAGTATTATAAGCTAGTAAGAGAAAATGTTTTAAAGAAGGCGCCTCAACGCCTCTAAAATAGTATTTAACTAAATTTCTTAATACTGCTTCCTCAGTTTTGTTGAAAGTGTGGGATATATTGGTACGAACTTTATACTAATACCGTTCTTCTCAAAGTTGGTACCGCAATTCCCCGGTTGTGTATTTCTCATTCTCGAGGCAAATGGTAAACAATGTATGAAGGTCATTCAAGGCGTTTTCTATTTTTTATTTGGGGGTGTTTTTTTACGTGGCGTGTCCCAAACCCAGCGCACAACCCAGCGGAGGGGATGTTTCGCCTTCTTACTTCAGCTCGGCTTCAAACGGATATATTTAGCTACCCAGAGGATACTTGGTCTAAGACCGGAAGTTGTGAGCTGCTTGAGAATTCTCAAATGAATGGTGCTCACAGAACTTTCTTCACTTGCGTGTATTTGTACACATGGACCCATAAATATCGTGCATAATAAGATTAAACCAGACTACTTTAGTATTATAGATTTTATCATAAATTTTTGGAAGACGGGTTACTTTACTCGTCTAGAAGACTCGGAATGACGACAGTCACCCAAAATAAGCTCATCCGACGGTGTTGTTTACTAGATTGCTAGCCCCATTAGACATTAAAAAATACCTTGGTAGTGCCACAGGAGTGATAGGAGATCCATTAACTTTTCGCAGGAGGCTCAAAAATTCGGCGGCCGATATCTTGCAAACGAATGAGAAACCCATGGTATGTTTGGGAGAATGAGAATACAGATTGATCGGTGGAATGAATTCAAGCTTAATTCTTTCGATCAGCTGATATCCGCCATGTACGGAGAAGGTCAGACGAACAATTCAGCGGAAAATGCCTACGAACCATATACAGTAACCAGTTAGCAGGACATTCATGCTAAATTATATGATGAAGGTAGAGAGAGGCCTTGCAGTTTCGCAATTTTATCACTGAAAATAGAATGAAGCAGTTAGCATGGCTTAGATATAAACCCCATCGAAAACCTGTGGGCGATTGTGAAGAAACAGGTAGCCGCACAGAAGCGCAAGAACCAAAAAGAACAAGATTCCATCCTTTTGATGGAAGTCAGATTACTTATACCGACAGATATATTTTCCCATAAATTGAGGAAATAAGGTAATTATTTCAGAATATTTGCAAATTTAATAGTGTGATAAAATTTGATTAGAATGTCCTTCTGATTAATAGTTTTTGGCTAATAAGTTATTTTTTTATTTATTACAAAGCCAAACAAGCTGCAATTTTCACTTTTTAAAAGTAAATGAAGATATTTGAATTTTTCTTATTTCCAAAACTGTTCAGTTGCTGATTGGTATATAAATGTCGACTTTAACCTTTAGGACTCTCCTAACAAATTCCACAGGAGCGGCCATATTACCAAGTAAGCTTAATGAAAATGGATAAAGTTTATTAAAATTTGTAGATTTTCTCCAAGCCTATAGCATGACACATACACATGGATAAAATGAAAAAAAACCGACGTGTAGAGATAAAGTAATGTATGGATATATTTGGTCTGCTGATTGATTTTGCTAGACCCTCTTTTATTTTAAGTTTATATTAGTTTTCGATGAATGATTGGATGTCTGAAAAGGCAGGTTACAAGAACACCTGACCGCAACCAACCATACTTAAGCCATTTTTAGAGAAATTGTGCTCTCCCTGACCATGAAGTATTCGTTATTTATGTTCTCGGAAATCCTCGGCATTCACATAAGTCACATGCAAAGAGTCAATAAATGTCTCTCATTTGATCAGTTAAAGTTACTTCGGATTTTATCAAAACTAATTGAGATATCACAATGAAATCCAACATATTTATAGCTCAAAATTCCGACTATTCACAGACACATACAAAGCAATAATATACTATGAAAATGTATAATCCTCAACAAACATATACATATACATACTCAAATCACAGAACAATTTATTTCACAAACTATATATCAAACTAACTTTTAGCTATAAATCCACTCTTGAATATTCAAAGGCTTACAACCATATCTTACCACACTCGAACTCAATATAGTTAAGCATTATAAAGTTGGTGAACTCGCCAGCGTACATTGACATCGTGCTTCGTACTATTTCGCACGAACAATACCACTTAAAGGTGTCTACCAATTTATTTCAATGGTTACAATTAAACTTAATTACTCGCGTAGACAAAACGTGCAGCAAGCACCAATTACATTATCAATGTGTATTGCAATGATTTTATTGTAGTTGAAATATTCTTGCAAGCGGTATTTTGTTTGCTCTCCTTAGCCTTTTAATGGCGATGTTGCACGTGCCGCTGAAGTTCCTGCAGAAAGTTTTAATCTGCTTAGCGCATATTTCGCAATGTCGGAACGTAAAATAAGGAAGTTAAATGGACGAAAAGCGCAAATGATGATACGACCATTTTATTACCACTTATTTGTAATTACGAAACAATTTGATCAAAAGCCATTTTTTTATACCAATACGAGTATTACAAAGGAAAATGCAGTGCAGAACTAATTACCAGACTGCGGAGTTTTTCTAGCAAGTGATCATCAATGGATTCCTATAATAATTTAAATATATGTATGTACATTTTCCACCTTTCGTATTATTACACTGGGGTGTAATATTCTTATACTCTTGCAACATGATGCTACGGAGTATAATAGTTTTGTTCACCAAACTTAAATTATAAATTTTTCATTATTAATTTTTGTAGTTTTATATAATCAGTACGTCGAAAGTCAAATGGTTTCAGGAGGAGAAAACGTCTAAGAAAATGTTAAAGCACAGCATTTTGTACCACGACTGCCTTTACCCCAAATGTGAGGGCATAATATTGAAGCATAGTTTTACTCTTTAAGTTTTTAGTTCGATGCAGCGCGCATCGAGTTTTGACAATCGTTCCACCTTCAAGGTTAATGCAACTGCGCACCAGACTTTATACTGCTCCGCGCACCAATACATATAGCTACATTCGGACGAAATTATTTAAATTTTCACCGAAAGCTAGCAGCGACGCTAAATGTACCTCGCGTATGACCCTGGGCGAACGGCGGAATCTATCAAGCTGCATCAAGAGATTGCAGAGAATTGTGCACCGTACAACAATCTACCGATCAGGATCTGAAGGCCGAATTAGCAACGCTCAGACAACGACTGGACTGAATACTAGCCTCGATGTAGGGCCCGGCAGGTAAAACGTGCTGGTATAATGCGAAATTTGGCCTCGACGTCCGTAAATCCAGACAGCCGTTCAAAATGTCACATCCGTAATCACCAACTGACTCAAAATAGGCCTACTTAGTCAACTGGAAGTTGGAACATTTTTATATTAGATATAAGGGGCTAAGGGAAATATTACCGGATTCAACCCATTTGTAGCACACAGATATACTACCATCAGGAAAGGATTCTCTCTGAATATAAATTATATGTATATGCCACACATTGACCGATATTTTCGGTAAAATGTTAACTATAGGCTCTGGGGTCCACATGTTTTACATTGGATTTGCCAATTTTTGTTCATAAAGTGACATCCTTCAAAGGCGTTATTCTAATAAGAATATCCATAATATATCATGTGCCAAATTTAAATTCCTACAGCTTGCAGGGTTACATAGCAAGAATTTAAAAAATTACCTACAGAAATTCCAAAGCGCCCGAGAATACAAGTATGTATTTCTGCGATTACGAGATCATAATTTTACGACAAACTTCGCAAAGTCGGTATTCGGGGAACCGAAACTGAAATTCATTGGGCATCTTATCACCCAAGACGGCATGTAACCATTACCAAATCGTGTCACGACTATCACATACCTTAAACGTCCAATTTCTACGAAGGATCTCAAACGCATTCTTGCCATGACCGAAGAAAATATAAAACATTACGAAGCCTGTCAAATACACCTATCTAAATGTACGCTGCTAGCACATTCTACTCCCAAGGCGCAGCATTCATTGCGGATGGACGCATGGGCTTGGGCAGCTGGTGCAACGCAACACAACTAGTTAGCAATACGCTCCACCCACTGGATTTCTGCAAGCAAAAATTTTCAAAAGCCGAACAGCGATACAGCACCTATGACAAGAAGCTAACTGCTATATATCTCACAATCCGATATTTTCATTTTATGCTTGAAGGACGAGAATGTCACGTCTACAAAGACCACAAACCTACCACATACGCATTTCAATAACGACTCAAAAACATTCTGACAGTTAATCGCAAAAACTAGCAATAACTTCGCTAACAAATCTTCAATCGATCAACTACGTCGACTTAGCCACTGATAAAGCGACAGACGAAAAGTTCCAATTCTACGTATATCTCAATAGACAAGTAAGGCATTCATTGAAATAAATTTTGTATGCTCTTCCTTCTAGCATAAAAAAGGTGTACTGTGATATTTCGACCGATCGCAACTGATCATTTGTCCCCAAACCGATTCCACCAAACAGTACTTCAGACAACCCATAACATTTCACACCCGATTTACGTGCAACATCAAAGATGGCCAGCGAACGTTTCACCTGGCTGGGAGTTCATCGCGACTGTCAGTATTTTGCAAAACGGTACCCAGAATGTCAACAGACATGAGGTCCCTCCTCTTCCACGCCACTTTAGTATTTTCTTCTGTACGCTTTTCTTTTCTTTTTATAAGCACTGTAATAAAATGTCAAAACTATTTACTAAATTGTGATATAAAAGTGCCATATATCAATAACCAAGTACACCACAGACATTAAGTTTTACTTGGTATGAGAAGGCCTCATAAGATCCCGGATAAAATTTTGACGATAGGCGTGTCACCGCCCACTTTTAGGTAAAATCACATATCTCGACACCCTCTCGACTAATTTCAACCAAATTTGGCACGTGACATTTCTCTAATATTCTTATACCACAGTGCCAAAATTGTTGTATTAGAACTACAACCACGCCTCCTTCCCATTTAATATAATTTAAAATTGGTTCTGATTTTTTTATATTCCAGTATACAAATAAAGCAATTAATATAACGGTATACAATTTTGCAATAATAATTCCCTAATGGATGCCTTCTTTTGACCAAACATTTTCCAACTCGATCTGAAGCTGAGTTCATAAGACCTGAATCTGTGCACCAATAATCAGACCAGACCAGACCTTTTACCGAAAATATCGGTACCTGTGCTCTCTATTGGTCGAATTGTTGAAAATTTTGGAGCATATTTTCCTCACATGATGTTTAAGTGCCAAGAAAGAAATGCTTGAAGTAAAGAAAATATTGCCCCCGTTTAGGTAAGTGTGGCTGAAGACCACAATTTGTCGATTCCAAAACGTTCTGAAGAGTTGGGACTTTCTCAAAGCAGAACCTGCCAGATTTTGAGAAACGAGCTTGCATCCAAATAAAAATGTAATTCCTGCATGTTCCAAGAGCATAAAATCTTCCGTTTAACCCGAACTTAGCCGTTCAATAGTTGTTTTAACGCTACCACTGTTTTTTTCAAAATCTCTTGTAGTTGTAGAGAAAAACAAGAAAAAATTTTCATCAGTGAACATTATTTAGTACCAAAATAATTCTTGTACAAATATTCAACATAACAATACCCGATTTATACGTAGAATACTTTTAAAGTCCACAATTGGCTGACACATTCTCAAAAAACGGAGTATAAAATAATTGGCGAAATGTATTAGAAAAAAGAGCATAATAACACATTTTTTCTTACCACTGTGCTCCAAAACCATGGAAAATTGTACATCAATTCGAGAATATAAATAAAATCATTGTAAATTAATAATTTTCCTGCTAAAAATATTGACATACATTGATTTTCTCTTCTTCATAAGGTAAAATACCAAGTATTTGGATGACGACATATACATACATATGTTTATACTGCATATCGATTGCAATAATTCTGGCATAAAATTTGTAAAATTCAACTAATATTGAATTATCACACTTTTTATTTATTCTTATTTACAAAAGAGCACTAGTTCAAAACTATTGGAGGGTCCTGTTGGGGCATCTAGATTTGAAAGTTCGTTCGCATTATCATCCCGCTGGCATTAAATTACAAAATTTCATTGATTTTAATTCCAAATAGCATTTCTATAGACATTATGTATACATGTATATACATTCGTATATATTATATACATATGTATGTATGTATATGCACATTCTGTACTACCACATGTGGTGTGCATGTGTGTGTCAAATAAAATACCAAAAATATCTAAAATATTAAAAGGAAGCGGCACAAATGAAAATTGTACTCCAAATGGCAATGCGAAACGGAACGGAACGTAACGAAATGTGTTGTCGACAAGCGAGGCCAAAGGAAGCTGCGCCACTGTTGGCGATGTGGGCAAACGAAAGGATATTGTATACAATTTCCGTTTTTATGGCACTCAAGAGTGGCAATAAATCTTATACGAAAACTATTTCCGTTTGTATTTTAGTTTTGCGCCTCGTGCAGCGTTTGATTTCGAATACCGCAAATAGTAGGCACACGGACACAGACGCACACGTACCCCTATATACATCTGTCATCTACATATTGTGTGGTATATGAGTTTAAAGCAGTACCAGGAACTGCTTGGACGAGCACGCGACGTGATATGTGCATGTGTGAAGATTTGAAAACTTCAGCCCCACACGCCACTAGATTGTTTAGCACTGCTGCTGGCTTCTTCGTTACGCTTCATATATTTTAGTTGCATTACACATACATACATATATGTTAGTATTATCTACATATATAAAAATATGTTATATATACATATAATAATGCAAGAGTAGTGTAAAAGGTTGCGCTTGTTTGCATTGGATGCCGCTATCGCTCGCATTCGTTCGTTCTGCATAGTTTGCTATTTAGAGCGAATTTAAAAAATCCATCAAAGCGATACATTTTCGAGATTTCATTTGCACTACTGTGCTGTCCGCTGCCAATATGCTCTCACATACGTATATACTCGCAGAGCATGCTATCTTACCGCAAATGCATATATTCGCGCGCCTTAAAGTATGCTACACTTTATGTTAGCCGCACGCAGCATCCATCCATCGCCGACTTATGTACCAACTGACGTCACATAGGGATGTGTGCGTGGATGTGCATGTGTTTCGGCATCGCATTGCTCTGCTCGTATGTGCAGAGCCATTTCCGTTTCATGTATGGTGTTGAAATGCTTTTAGCTACTGCATCCGCTGCTGCCACAGCCATCATTACGAGTAACCAGCCAAATTTTCATTGGATTTCTCACGCTGTACAGCACTAACTGTTCATGCATCTGTATGTAATAGTTTGCTCTGTTGCATATCTACTTAGTGTTGCATGCTTTGCGTGCAGCGTGCATATTTGGGGCAAACACAAGTTGCAGGCCGTGCCTTTGTGGGCAGAATATAGTGCAGTTTTCGGCGCAAAATTTAACACTTACAAATATATAATGCTTATATCGTTTAGATTTAAGAGTATTGACGGTTCGCTTAGCAAAACTTAATGCGGCCACTGCATAGTGAAGATATGTTATTTTCTAAATATGTAAATGTGATCCCAAGCATCGCTGAACCGATGCTGAAAGTTCCTCAACAGCTTCGCCGCAATGAGGAGGGTGTTTCTATCACATCAGCATATTCTTAATAATACTGGAATATATCTGAAAATATTACTTTAAACCGTTCAAAATAAAATAACAAAATTAGCTCATTCCTATACGCACCCTATAAACAATGTGAATAACCCCGCTCACTCCCTATATAACAGAGCTTTAATAGAACCGATATCAAAACTAGACGACAGGCGCAGCATCGCCCGTTTTTAGAGGAAAGCCCTTACCTTGAAATTTGCTCGACCGATATCAACCAAATTTGGTACGTGACCCAGAAGGAAACCTCATCTTCTTCTGATATTTTTATGTTAAAGTGCGAAAATGGGATAAATCGGACTACAACCACGCCTACTTCGATTTCCAGTACACAAATAATTACTATCAAGTCAATACTTCCCTTAGCCCCTTTATACTTGATATAAATATTTTCGAACTTCCGGATGATTTTGTACCACCTGTAACGGCCGATAGGGGGTCACTCATCCGAGGCTTGTTGTTTCCTTTCATTGACTCGGCTATAATCGCGTAAGCGGTGTCTACGCCAGTAAAGAAGAAGAAGCAACGGCCGATATGTGAATTATCTTAGTAAAATTTAGAGAGCGTGTTTTTCTTTTCTAAGCTTTCCCAAAAGCTTAGTGTCTATTTCACATTATAAACAAAAAATAACTGTAAAGATCAGCATGAACATTGTAACAAAAAAGCTCCCGAAATTTGTAATTAAATCCCCAATATGAAAAGTGTTTCGAGGACTGGAACAATCGTTGGCAGTGTATAACAACTTGTGCAGACTCCCTTGAAGGCGACAAAATAAATAAATAAATAATTAAATATTTTTCGTTTATTTAAAAATTTCCGGGTACTTTTTTGTCACAATATATATGCAAGTTGACAATATATTTTACAGTCTCGGCAAATTTTTAAGTTCGATTTCACATTTACATGATAGCACACGTTTAAGCTTCAAAGTGCACACTATTAGTGCTTCTTCAGTGAGAAGATTAGAAAATCTATATACAAGTTTCTCTTTGAATAATTAAGCATTGATACAATATATGTTATTCAATAAATGCCAAATTTGGGTGGGATATAAAATCCCAATAGACATTTCAGGTGAAAAGGAAAATAAATCTACACCATGTTTAACGCTTGAAGATTTGGACTTTGGGGATGATTGTGGAAGCGAAATAATTACCCCTATCGAGAATGTTGGAAGTTTTTTCTAGTTTTCCTGGAAGTAGCATTAATTATGCATTGCAATAAAGTGCCAGCACTAAAGGACTATTGGAACAAAAATTAGTCATTGTGTAATTCTGTTATTCAGAATTTTCTATTGCGAGATCGCTGTCTACTACCAGCTCCAAGATATATGTATGTATTTTAACGACAACATACACACATTTGACGCTGCTTGTAGCGATAAACCTGTCCAGTTTATTGATGAATGCAGAGTTAAATGCAAAAGTAGATCAAACATGAAACAATATATGCCAACGAAGCCAAAAAAGGCGGAATAAAAATTTGAATAAGATGCGACACTAAGACTGGATACTGAAAAACTTTCAACTGCATGTAAAACGAAACTAACTATGTAGCATTTATTTCTAAACTTCAAGAGGTAAAACAAGAAAAAGGGCAAGTTCTGAAAATAATTTGATTCGTCATCATCATCCACATCGGTATCACATAGGAATACAAGGAGAACCATTCAAATTACTAATAAGTTTTAATAGAAAAACATGTTAATGGTACCAGATATAAGAAGAATCACGCTATAAACGATTGAAAAATGAATAAATAACCAAACCATGTTCGAAAGTATTTGCATATTGGAAATGAGTATAAATTCGAACAAATCAATATTACTGAAAGTAAAAATATCCATGCAATAGTCAGAAACTTTTCCCACGAGGTTCTGATAAAACTCAAACATGAAATACATGCGATTCATATCGCAGCCATGACGCAATAATGGAAACGAAAAAAAAACACTCAACGAATAAGCATAACACTTACCTTTCGGCATAAGCTGAGCCACTTGGATAACACTGTACAAACAATCAAAAACTATTAGCGATGGATTGTCAAAACTTTTCGCAGCTGTTACTAGCAATCTGATTATATGTTTCTGTGTTAGCACAAAAACTGGTTTATGATAAGAGAATGAGAAGAGAAGCTTACAATGTAAATATGGAAAAAAGTACTGATGATTCACAACTCAGCCCGGTTCACAACCTAGCCCTCTCTCCAACTTGTGGAGAAAATGGAGTAATGAAATTGAGTTGTTCTATTCGGCAAATTGAAATTTATTTGTGAGATTAGATCACTTCTTCACTTTTATTAAGTTATTAGAAACACTCGATAACCAACCTATTGCAACAACGGACATACAAAGTTGGTCAGGAATGAAAGTCAGTTCAAGGCAACTGCATTTTAAGATGTTAATGAGGTACAGTTTCCAAGTGCCCTACAGCTGATCTTCTCAATATAGGAGAACCCTTGCCAATAAGTAAAAGCACATTTCTTGCAATATATTAAATTAAAAGCGTACAAAATAAAGCTTGTGCAAGAACCGAAGCAGCTCGACCTTCCCAAACGGCATCACTTCGCTCTATGGGCTCTTGAAAAGTTCCATGCAGATCCGATGTTTACGAGCCAAATTTTTTTCAGGGCTTTCTGGCTGAATGGGTATGTAAATAAGTGAAGTTTCCGCATTTGAGAGGAAGAGCAGTCTGAAGAGAATCAAAAGCTGCCGTTTCATCCCGAAAAAACAACGGTTTGGTGTGTTTGTGGGCCGGTGAAATTATAGGTTCATGTTTTTTCAAAAATTAAGACATGATAACTGGCTATGCCCGGAATCAAAGCTTGGGATCTCGGCGACATTTGATTTCAACAAAACGGTGCCACTTTCAACACATCGTATCAAACAATGGATTGAATGAGAGTACACTTTGGTGAGCAGATAATTGTACGTTTTGGGCCTGTCGATTGGCCACCAAGATATGTAAAGACTAAAGTTTATGCGGACAATTGCTCTTCGGTTCAGACCTTGTGGCAAAACATCATGCGTGTCATTCGCCAGTTACCAGTTGAAACGCTCGGACGAGTCATTGAAAATTGGACTCAACGCATGGATTGCTTCAATTGTCAATTTAGTATGCTTCTTCCATTCAAAGCAAAGCTAGAGAGTTATTTGAACCTTGTACGGAAACAGGTTTCATCATCGGTCATCATGAATTATCCGTTGTAATGCTCGTTGCGCCTATAAGTTGGGAGTTGAAACTCTTGAATTGATGATTCAGCAGCAGCGATAGTTTCTTGTGCATGAGCATACGGATCTCCATGAATATGATTCGGCACATGTCAAATAACGGAATGCAAAGCATGGTATATCTACACTATCCAAACCCTGTTTTCAATATCCCAATCATTCAATATTAAAATTTTGAAATAACAGCCTGCCAAATAAAAAGTCTAAGTCAATGACTCATACCGAAAAAAAGTTATTACGGTTTGTTTTTGTAGCTTGATTCGTGCTTCTCCCCATACCTTCACATTTTACATAAAACTCCGTTCCGAAAGAGTTAAATCATCGCGTTATATGGGATGTTTACGGCCTTTTATACAATCCTTGCAAAATGCTAAAGAGGGTCAGTTTCATTCATAATGTCGATGGTACAAATCTTGTGAAAATGTTTTCTTTTTACTACTCCTTTTTTATTCTCTTAAAGATCAAATAGTGATAGTTAAAATCACCCACCTCCTTGTTAAGATGAAGCTTTAAATGTGTAATAAACCTATGTATAGGGTTGCAGGTGTCGACAGCATAATCGGGCTTTATCTACTTTATATACATACATACATAAATAAATAAGTATTAAGTACTACCGACTGCATCATTCAAGTTACCATTTTATTAACATGCCAAAGACGAAAGCAGCAAAATCCCCAACTCACAGCGCTCTTTAAATCACAGCACAGCCAACAAAGGCGAATAAGTCATCTCGTTTAGCACCAGAAAAGTCATAAAGGTAGACAAAAACTTTACAAAGTACACAACAATAAGTGCGGCTGAAAGTTTCGAAATTTCGCTGGCATAAAATTATGCAAAACGCTGCCTCGGCTACACCCACACAACAACAAAATCACAAATAAACGCTGATGGGGCAGCAGTGATATGGCGAGAGAGCTTGGCTATAAGCAAGGGTTCTGCCTCGAAAGCGAAATGTTACACTAACATCATTAGCGTATCAGTCACGATTTTGCTTCATTGAAAGCATTTTAATTTAATGATTACAGCCACGCGTATTTAATGCTAAGCTAAGCAGAGCGAAGATGGAGCAAACATAAAATACTCTCGCAAGTAGCTATCTACTCCATCATATTAACTAAGCGTTTGTGTGTGTGTGTGTATGCAACAACAACAATGAGATTATCGACAGTAGCGAAAGCGCACAATGGCTGTTGGAATAATAACAAAACGTCAAAGCCGAATAGTAAACAGTGTAAGAGCAATCAGCTTAGCCTGCATACAAATTAATCTCTGATGCTAAGTAAAATCTGCAATGTACATACAAATATATGCATAAATCATGAGTACGACGTATACGTCATGCCGGCGGATGTGGCACAATAGCTCAAGTGCTCAGATTGCGTTGCAAAACTAGTAAGCACATCAAAGTACTCCAAAAGTATCGGAGAGTACTCCGAAATTTAACTGAAATTGTGAGAAATAGATGAGCTAATTAAAAATGAGTTTTCCTAGTTCAAGACCTACTATCTACAATATCGATATCCTACAGCAAGTACTTAATGCACATTACTTCCACGGGGTATGTGTAAAACGTAACTTTTGAAAATTGAATGACATAATATCCATCCAAAGAAATGCATCTGATTGAGGTTGCCGCTTCGCTGACACCAGTGTCAGCTAAAATTTCCAATACTCCAATTGAGACATCATCATCATCATGGAATCTGTACAGGCAGCTTCTAAAGCACTCATGTCTCTTTAGTATTTGCGTCTGGTGGAAATCCATAGAACGTACAGGGATAGCTGAAAGCATTATGGAGGAGATTAGTATTTGATCCTACAAGGGGCTGCTCACAGGATACCCGCCTACTATGGAGCTTAGTAGTAGATAAGCTACTTGAGTTGCCAACGAATAATATTATTCGGTGCCAGGGGTACGCCGATGATATTGTCACAATTGCATGAGATAAATCTGAGAATACTCTTTGCGACATAGTCCAAAGGGGCTTAAGCTAAGAAGTGGCGTAATACGGTATGGTTAAAAATCAACCCGTCAAAACCAGCGTCGTCCCTTTCACAACGCGAAGATCCTTTCTGGTCTAAAGGCCCTTCTTACACTTGGTGGCACGGAGTTGGAAGCAGAGGAGTATGGCAAAGAGAAATTAATTTCATCTCAACAAATGAAGGCTTTAGGCGAAGACACCATTCATTACGAAGAGAGTAAACTTCACAATGAAGTTTAAAGTTACTATCGGCAGTAAGGCAGAGTGTAGTGATACCACACTTGACCTACCACTGAGGGTACCACTCTCCATTTGTACGCTGACGGCTAAAAAATAACGGAAGTCATTGGAGCAGGCATTGCGGGGCCGCATACTAAGCTTTCATAGTAATTGGATGTTTTCCGAGCAACTTTCAACCAGAAGTCTTCGCTATAAGTCCGTGTGCAGAAATCAGTCTTCAAGGCACATATCGCAACTAGAGTACCGCTATACCCAGCGATTGGCAAAAGGCACTAAAAGCGATTTCAGATTGTGGAGATGTGTATAGGAGCTGATTAGCCGACAATGAGCTGGCCGACAAACTAGGCCACAACAGTGATTTAGAGATATGATCAACCTGCCCCGATACTATTTCCTTGTCGCGCTCTACGAGTATACTGGACATAGCCAGTTGTGCAAACTGCCGGTTTAGCGACATGGAACCGGAAACTCCAGAACACCTGATTCAAGATTTGTAGGAGGAGACTCAAAGCCTTTGGAACCGTCCACGTGGACAGGGATCACCCCCATCGCGCCCAGCAAGGTCCTGGAATTGTTCAGAGGGCTGGGCCTAAAACTATATATAATATAGAAGAGTAAAGAATAGACCAAAGGTCGAAGTGCAAAACTACAATTATTTTCTATATATCCATCCACTAATGAATGTCCGGTATCAATTTATGGGCTCAGCGTGTGATGTTTTTAATTATCTTTCCTTTTTTGGATACTAAAAACTTCTTTGACAACTTTTATATTCACGCGAATTCGTCATTCTCGATATCAATGGGCAGAAAATTGTTTTTTACTTTACAGTCTCGCTAGATATTGTTCGAAAAGCACTTATTACTCTTATTTTCGATCTATGCACTGTATTTTTTGTCTAGAATGTAATTTAATATCTAGCGCGTGGATCCATATCGATCGTTCGCATTACCTGTGCTTGTAAAAATCGCCGGCTGGAACGCATGCGTTTAGGATTTTATTCACTTAATATGAAATGTATTCAAAGATCTCGAAAAATGTTAACCTTAAGTCTAATATTACTTCCACATACTTCAGTTGAGGCTGTGAAAGAGACTCACACTCCCCTATGATGAGCATTTTACACTTTCCTAGTGCTTATGATCATTATGACTTCTGTCTTGTACTCAGCAAGTTCTATGCCTAAGGAGATGAACCATGTGCGCGGACCGTTTTAAGCTTTTGTTATACGAATTTAACCGCTTCCAACACTGTAACGTGATCCGCGCATACTATTAATTGAACAGGTTTTGGGTGGTGTCTCCAATCATACATCAGGTTCTATAGAAGGAGGCTTAAAATCGTGCCTTGCAATACTCCACTCGAAATAGAGCTGCTCCTGGTGCCTTCAACATTATCGAATATTAGTCATCAGTTTGTAAGCTATTGAGGAAAGTAGAACCTTAATAAGTTTACCCATTTTGCTAAAAGCGTTCTTCACTTCCAGCGTCAACACGCAATATTTTTGACTTTTTCATTTTTTCATTTTTTTAGTGCTTCAATGGTGGACCTCTATTTTATATACCCCAATTGTCTTTCTGATAGTCCACGCCAAGCGGTTTATTACTATACTTTCGTAAACATTGCCCGTGCCAAGTAACCATGAGTTGATATGATGAAAGTTTTTGTTTTAGGAAATTGACAATCACTGAACTTTGAATGACATGGAGAATATTACTTTTAAGGCTCTGTATGGTACGCTATCGATTTCAGGCGCTTTGTTGCTTTTAATTTTTCTCGCAGTAGCCAAAATTTTTTCTTCATTATCTTTATGGCTCTTCAATTTCTGATCATCGCTTAGCATAGGAAATCAGATGGTGTTTCAGAAATTCGGTGAAATTATTCATAAGAGATGCGCTTCAAGTTGTTGCATTTTATTTTAGAAGAAGCAGATAGTATAGCAATTATCTCACGCATGAATATAAATCGGTCTATTACTGCATCGAAAAGGAGCAATAAATGGCGTATTCCAAAGTCCACACATAGACCACTTTCCTACAGGCTAGTAGTAGCTGTGCCTGTGTGTGTGTGCCCTTATTTGCATAGCTGTAAGTGCGGTAAATTAAAATATAAAAGCAATATGCATGCAACGCCTCAGAATTTTATTTACCACATTCTCTCTCATATGCTCTCCTTGTTGCTGCATCTTTTCGAACTCAAAACTAACTGGCTGCTGGAGTACATAATAAAATGTTTTAAATATAAAAAATAAATTGCTAGCATAGTCAAGTTTAGAGTTTAAAGCCGGCAGCCAGAAAATTTGAAATATTTCTGGTTCCAAACTATTTCGCACAACCAGAGCAACTCCCACTGTGGCATATTGTGTGTTCCGATGCATAAGTGTATGCAAAAGAATTACAACAGCACTTAAGTGCACACACTTGTTGTTGTGCGTATGGGTATGGACGTGGCATGCCACAACCCTATACTGGGCGCAACCTTAAATAACTATGCATTTCTGAAATTGTTACGAAAAATGTTCGAGTATTTCTAAACTCTCAAATATTTGAGTTGGTGTGAATTGGACGTTGTAAAATTGCATGTGTATGCGTGTGCATGGTCATTGGCAGTTGCATATAAATAAATAAATGTTTAATATTTGCAAGGGTGTGTGCGTCATGTATATATATGCATTAATGTTCTAATGTGTGAAAACAATCACCAACACTCTGGCAAATTGCTCTCTCCCAGATGAAATAAGAATCACACACGCATTCATTAGAAAATTTCAACTTTGCCACTGTGTGCTGCAGTTTGTAAATATGTAGCGAATATATAACACATATTTATAGAAACATTTATACAATGTATATCGATTTTGGTTAAAAATATATTTTCGCACAATATTTCCGAATATTTCCGAATATCCAATTTAAAAGTATATATTTGGAGGGTAGGTGTGTGCATGTTTGTTGCCCGGAATTGGATTTTATTAATGCAACACATGCAATGTTTGCTCTTTGATCTGGCACTTAATTACGAAACGAATGAAGTGTTCTGTTTTAGTTCATTATTTTAATAGAGCAAATAACTTGTGTTTGATAAAAATTTGATATGTTTGTACAAGTGATTTTATTTTCAAAGGAAATCCAATTGTGAAATGTAAATGCAACCTGTCATAATATTTATTATGATTTTTGACAGAGCATTTCCCTTTAATGGCGTTTCGCCTTGACTTTAGTAAGCTTTAAGAGAACTAATGCGAAAATTTCTACAGAATTGTGCTGTTATTAGAGAGCATTTATTATTTTATTGCTTAAGCTCAAATAAACGTTTTCACATTTTCTATTGATAAAACGAACCTAACAGAAATGTATAAGTTTCACTATAAATAAAGTTTTTAAAGGTTTGAGATATCACAAAATTACTTAAAACGCTGATATTGTTTATATATTTATGTTTATTATGTTGATATTTTCAGCTTTCTCTGTTTTTCCTGATTCAATGATTTATTTATCTTAGGTTACTAGTTGATGAGCTTGTTATGCACACTATTCGACTTCGAACTTGACGACTTCGATTTAGAAGAGCTTAGTCTGGGTGTAACCGAACATTATATACTCTTGCATCCTGCAAAGCTTGAGAAACTCCCTCAGAATCGTATATCATTTTATTAAGAATGTGAGATTTAGATTAAGATCTAGACCTGAATATTTGCAATGATCAACTCATCGTTAAGCGATGCCCGATCGAATTTCTGATTACCCTGCATGCGACTCAATTTAAGGCGTTAGTATGTCACATTCTTCAATTTTTCTTATACTCAATGACATAATCGGAGTATTGTAAGTCCATAGCACAAAGAGCTACTCGTATGGATATGTCACGTTTCTTACTCGCCATCGTAAAAATTACAACTAGAACTTCTGAACAAACACATACACATGCCAGTTCTTTACTGCTTGAATAATCAATAACACTTCAAGTTCATAGGAGTTGTATATCTCCTCCACTGCAGTAGTCTTCTTACTCATGTGTAGGATGATACGAGTACTGGTAGTCTTTGAAATTTTTCTCAAATAACACGGCGTCGTATCCATACATTGAAGCAATGTTAATTTTATGTTTCAAAAAGAAACACTTACTCCATTTAATATACAATCTGTTTATTGTTTTCAAGGCTTTCTACCATGGTCTGCCAAATAAGTGACTACAATACCTTGATATATCAAATCTAGGGATATTGATGAAGTGTATCGACAAAATTTTGCTGGTTAGTTATGAACTCCACGAAGACGAAGTTAAGCTCAAGCTGTCCTCTGTATGTAAAAAAAATTTAATCGTTTTGAACTTTCAGCCACGAAAAAATTTATTTGCGAAATTCACCGTAGTGAAAACGATAGCAACTTTTCCAAAATATTACCTTTAGTACTTCGTTTATTTTTCTGAAATCAAAACAGATCATTTTCGTACTATCATTTTCAACCAAAAGAAAAAGATAATCACAATCGGAGCTTCTTTGTGTTTCATTTTCCTGTGGGCAAAAAACAGTAAGACTTTTTAATTTAAATTTCGCGCTAAAAGCTATTCGTCAAACCATTTTTTCCAGTTTTGTGTGACTGTTAGTGATATCTGTGCCAAACGCCATACCAAAATAAACATTAGTGCTTAGTATACGCTTGCCTTTCTCAAGTACATGTTAGAAACGGCCTTTGATGGTAAATGTTTGCCGTGTTGAGCTTGAGAATCAACGATTAACAGCCAGAAGTTGTACTGGCATCATTGGAATATCGAAAGGAATAGTGAAAACAATTTTGAAAGATCATTTGGGCCTAAGGAAAGTCAAAGCATGATTGAATCCAAAATCACTAAATTTTAAATATAGCGACGCGTTAATGTCTGTGAAATAATGTTTTCGGATTACCTGTATGTCAGTAAAACGTTATCGTCGGACCGTCAGACCATTTTAGTGTCTTTGAAACAAAAGTGGCACCTGTAAATATTGCAGCAGATGTCCTTTTTTATGGAGGTATGCATCCACTCAGATAGCAGAACCGTTATACAGGCCTTGAGCTCGCTGACAGCGACTTGCAATGAAGGATACCCAAATCTGATTAGGATGGAAACAAGGAGGTGTTCCACTATCTACATGTGAGGTCTAGGGCAAGTTTCCACCCGACTTTTGCCGAAATATGTGGTATAGAGTCAACTGAAATTTCGAAAATCTTTGTATAATGGTAGGTATATGTGGTCTAAAGAAATCGTTGATCCTATTCAACCCAGTTTTGACATGCGGACATACTATTATAATGAAAAGATTATCTCCGAATTGTAACTTTGATCCACATATTCGGTATCTGGGGCTTGAATAGTTTTGATCCGATTTGGTCAAAGTTTCATTAAGGTATCCTCAAGTACAACTTATCTCATAAACAATATTGTATGTATTAATAAAAATACCTAAGCTAAGTAAATTTAAACTCAAGTTCAGGTTAAAATTAAGTAAATTTTATCTTGAACTATCTCTTTTGGCTTTTTCAGACATATTAGCAAACCAATTTGCGTTCAAACGTGTTTTGCAGCGCATATGCTAACGGAGTTAATTCTTATTCGAATTCATTCACATTACTTTGAAAATTTATACCAATGTTTATCAACATATTTTTCATTTCAATTCTTGCTTTTGTTACTTTGTTTTAATTTATTTTCACCAAAATTTTATATAATACATACATTCTTATTCTTCTTCCATAATTCCGACATAATGATAGCTTTAGTCCAATGACGGCTCGCTGAAACAATCTCGAATATAGCAAATTGATGTTTCGCACACTTCTCTCATTCTCAGCACGCTCAAGATTTCATCAAATTTTCGTTTTTCTTGCAAATTTGAATTTTTATGCCAACTGTCACTGCGATTTCTTGCAAGATTGAGTTTCTATGTAAAGGTATTTTTGCGCATTTCGATTTATTTAAGTCCATAGTTTATTTACTCTCGCAACAAAGTTGCTAAGGAGAGTATTACAGTTTTGTTCACATAACGGTTGTTTGTAAGTCCTAAAACTAAAAGAGTCAGATATAGGGTTATATATACCAAATTGATCAGGGAGGCGAGTAGAGTTGAAATCCGGATGTCTGTCTGTCCGTCCGTCTGTCCGTACGTGCAATCTGTAACTTGAGTAAAAATTGAGATATCATGATGAAATTTGGTTTGCTGTGCGCAAACTATTGTTGGTAGATCGTCATGAAACCGATCGTGATTCTAAGCATTAATGGCACAAGTACACATTTAATATGAACATTTAACTGTAATAAAATGTTCATATTGGATCCCACACGATTTGAAGATCGCTCAAAAAAAGGCTCGTGCTAATTGGTAGAGAGAAATATTAAAAAATACGGCAGCCGTGCTTCGAAACACGTATATGACATCGTAACAGGTAGTGAGTCGTGAATTTAGCTCAAGAGCCCTAAACTAAACACCTATGATCTGGATGTTTCCATATAAACCAAATCCAACAAAGTTGTTCGCGGTCGACGCAGCGCCAAGCAAATTGTGTGGGTTTTTTTTGGAAAAACTGGATATGTCGCTAGAAGAACGCAGAATAGTTAATTCTGGCGGAAGCACAATCATTTTTGTGTCTGTTGTCTTTCAAAAAGTTAGGAAAACAATCCGTCGAAAATGGATCACTCCCATTACCATCAGCACGACAATGCGAGCACTCATACATCGACTGAAACAATCGCATTATCGCCACTCAAAACATTAATTAGATGAGTCATCCTGATTTGGCACCGAAAGACTGCTTTTTATTCCCGCACAGAAAAAATAAACTGAGAAGTCAACGTTTAAATGCGATTGATGCACTCAGAACGTATGTTTTGGAGACACCTCAATCAATATGGCATAATAGCTTCGGAAACTGGTTCAAATGTGACAGATTAGTATTTTTAAAATTAATGAATCGATTTGAGATGATTAATATTTGTTTTAAATCAAATACATGTCTATAGTTGTTTAAACACTTTATACGGTTTATTAAAACATTGCACTTTGTTTTGGAACATTTTGTGCAATCCATAAAATTCATTACGGTTTTCTTAAATAGTTATTTTCACTAAAATTACACTTTGCTTGAATTTACACTATCTCAATTAGCGATTGTTGCAGTCTTTTAAGGCTCGCGTTAAGTTTACTAAAAAGTGTAATAAAAAGAAACTACCGCAAAGTGTGGACCGTTTACCCACGGGATCTGCTCTCAAGTTGAGTGCTCTCAAGTTGCTTCGGAAGTTTGAGATCGATTTCCAAAAACTTATTGTTTTATTATTTCGATTCCATTCAAGAATCGAACTCGGCAGGTTGTTAGTTGAAGTATTTGATTGATCATTCTTAGTTTACTTCATTAGGAGTATTTAGGTGGTCGTTCATTTTAGATATTTTGCTTATCTAACACCTTTATACCACTAACACATCACGTTTACACTTACAAACGGCTTACTGGACCAAATATATTCAAACTAACTATAATTTAACAATATTTAATTAGGCAAGAAATAAAATTTCCATTTTAAGGGAGATTTAGTTTTATTTCTTAAATTAGTTACCTTTGAAATTTTGCATTTTCCTTCAAAAAACCTTAAAAAATTCTTAATAAAGTGGTAGCGCTAATTTCTTTTGTTCTAATTGTCTCACGCCTTCAACATAAGCAGCTTGGTTTGACTTCGTCGCCAATAACTTCTTCAGCCGTCAGATTCTCCTTGCACAAATTGAACTGCTGTTAGCTTCATGCTGCTTCTATGAGTGAGAAATTTTGCCAATTTCGGAAGTGACATAATCAGAAATTTATAACACCGTCAATCTTTATCAGTTCCAACAATGACTTCGATTTGGCAAAGTGTAGAAGCCGCCTGTACCACACCATGGTTTGGCCAGCAATGAGCAAGCTCGCTAAAACTACTACTTTCAGCAACGGTTTGAGTACATAAGTACAGTTAAATTGGACATTAGTATACTTGTGTGTACACCGCTGCGATTTTGCGCCGTCGCCTTCACTTGGCTCTTTGTTCAAATCGGCGTTTAGTGACGATAAGAAAGTGAAAATTCGTTGCCAAAAATTTCGCACACTTCTGCATTGACGGTAAACTGTGAAGAGTTGAGACTTTTTATTTAATTTTGTTCCTGTCTTCTGCAACTATTGCATTAACCGTTGGCTAATCCATTGGCATTTAAGGTTTTTGAATTGACTGCCAATTTTCGGCTGTCATCGACAAGAACTCCTATTGGCACTAAAATGCAGCGCAATATTGAGTATAGCATAATTTAAGCTTCATCTGTGATATTCACTTTGTCTACCATGTCTTCAAATCCTCAATCAGCGCAGCACTCCCCTGCGTATGATGAACACTTCTGCTTTGTACCAATTTCCAGTTCATCAGTTCATTTCTATTGTTCTCATCTGTTATTCAATCTCTCATTTATTCATGTCCATACATTGTCTTACAATTGGCAACATTTTAGAGGAAAGTCAACTGTTTTATGCCGTAAAAGTGAAATGCTTTGTGCGCTGAAGGAGAATAATTGAGGAATTTTGCTGAACTACTTTGAAAGTGAATAAATTCCAAGATTTACTGCTATTTAATTGCTTCCTTTCAATGCTTCAATAAATTTATTTCAATTTGATTTACGATCAATATATCTGTACACATGAGTATTAGAAATTTTTTTCTTCTTTTACTACTTATTTGTTGCACTGTTGTTTGCGTTAAGCCTTATCATGGATTTATATAGGAACTTAACACAAAAATATCGTGTGTTTAGAATTTCAAGTTATTATTTTATTATTGCAACGACTTGTACCATTTTCTTCTCTTATTGAAACTATAAAAACTTTATTTCCAGAAGTTTGTGATTTAATTCAAAGATTATTTAATATTTCAGGAGTCTGCATATCGTCCTGGCTAAGAATAACATTTTCATGCTAAAAGTAACTCTGGATATACTTCACACTTTCGACTCAGTCTGCGCTCTTTTTTATTCAAAAAACTAATTCCACTTTTGAATCCAAATCAGAAACTATCTTAACTTGAAATTGAAAATATTTTTATAAATCTTAATCTTTTTCACGTGCAAGTTTTCCAGTGAGGTTTACTACTAATTCCGGTCCAGGTAGTATAATATCGATGAAAAAATTTTACTGATATTTTGGGCCGACAACCCAATCGTTGAGTCACATGTGGCTAAACCAGATCATTGTGTAACTTCTTCAGAAAGTTTGTATTGGATAGTAGTTTGCTATTGAGCTTTAAGGTTATGTGTATGAATAAACTACATAACTATTAATAAAAAGCATATTAAGCATGCCATAGAATAGAATAGATTGCTTTTTTATATTTCGGGATTAGAAAAAAACACAAATCTTAATAATGGGAAATCATTTTTTAAAATATTCTATATATTAAGATCTATACACTTTTTCATGCGTGCGAAGCAAGCTTCAAAGCACTTTTGCCACTTTTTGAGATATCTTCAAAACATGTGTCCTGAATCCCCTTACGTACAGCTGCAACCGAAACCATTGGTTTTCGGAAAGTGGAAAAGAACAGCTGGTACGACGAGGAGTGCCGTGTCGCAGCGGAGAGAAAAAAGGCTGCCTACCTCGCAACGTTACGATCGACCACAACAATTGCGGGATGGGGATAGATACCGAGAGTTGAAGAGGGAAGCGGAGGACGCATTTGCAGACAGAAGAAGAAAGAGGCGGAAATGCGTGAGTAAGAACAGCTCGATAAGCTGGCCGATAGTGTAATGCTCGAAAATTCTACGAAAAGCTTGGCGACTTACAGAAGGTTTCAAGACCGGAGCATACTCTATTGTAGAACCCCCCAAGGTGATCTAGTTTACGATGCCCAGAGCATAATAAACTTATGGAGGAAAACACTTCTCCAACCTGACTGAATGGCAGTGTACGCACAACCCCCCGGCGCATAAGGCGAACGAAAACCAATCGATGACGATGGAGCAGGCGTTCCATTGCCCGACCATGAAGAAGTTCGAATAGCCAATGCCCGATTGCAGAACAACAAAGCGGCAGGCAGGGGCCGATGGATTGCCGGCCGAGACTATTCAAAAACGTGCGGCGGAAGAGCTGAATAAGAAGCATGCATGAAGCTTTCTTGTAAAATATGGATCGGACGAAACGCATGTCCAACGATTGGCATTTAAGTGTGCTATGCCCAATCCATAAAAAAGGAGACCACACAATCTGCGCCAACTACCGTGGGATTAGTCTCCTCAACATCGCATATAAGGTTCTGTCGAGCGCTATCGTGTGAAGGATTAAAGCCCACTTCAACAAACTGATTGGGACTTATCAGTGTGGCTTCAGACATGGTAAATCAAAACAAACCGACCAGATATTCCACCATACGCCAAATTCTGAAAAAGACACGTGAAAGGAGAATCGGACACACAATAAACGTATTCGTCGATTTCAAAGCTGCTTTCGACAGCACGAAAGAACTGCCTCTTTATGGCGCGATGTCTGATGAATTTGGTATCCCCGCAAAACTTAATACGGGCTGATTGTAAACTGACGTTGAGCAACACGAAAAGCTCCGTCAGGATCGGGAAGGACCTCTCCAGAAGCCGTTCGATACCAAACGAGGTTTCAGGGACAAGGCGGACTCCCTATCTGTGCGACTTCTTCAATCTGACTGCTGGAGAAAATTACTCGAGCTTAGAATGGAATCGGGGCAGGTACAATCTTTATTAAGAGAGTACAGCTACTGGCGTATGCTGATGATATTGATATCATCAAAGCCACAACACCCGCGACGTTAGTTCTGCTTTCTCCAGACTGAACAAGAAGGCAACGCACATGGTCTCTTGGGGGGTCTGGCAGTGAACGAGGGCAAGACGAAATATCTCTCTGTCATCAAACAAACAGTCGTCGACAACGTCCGGTAGTGGTTTAACGTCAGAACCTGATGACGACAACCTTACTACTACCGGTACTCAAAAAAGTACCAACGGATATCAAAATCAATGCGTTGATCAGCGCCCTGAGACTGCTAAGCATTTTCAGTACCAATTGGTAGTGTGGACATGGACACACTAACCACCTTGGTAGGTTCTGGGCCCATTTAATACCTCTGCCGTACTATGGGTCCGGCACCGGTTTGCAATGCAACTCCACATTGAGTGATCGAAACACTCTTCCCGCGATTGGGGTATAAACCACAACCACCACGATACTCCCCAAGGGGCCTACCGCATGAGGCAGGTTGGAGCGAACTCCAAGGGCTCCTTGATCCCCGTCGGGATACCAGAATTAAGTCTCCGGTCAGACTCGTAGCCGAAAATAATACCAGATGAGCTTCCATTATGCTCTGGATAAAAAAACTGTAGACCATACCACCAATCCCATGCACCCAGCCAAATTAACCCTTACCTAAAACTTATCCTAACCTAACCTAAAGGTTCAGTCAATTGTCTTCGCCTCCTAAATATCTCTCGCGCAAACCTATCAAACGTCCCTACAAGTTCGGCATTCCATCTAGTGCGAGCTCACACCGCTCACGTCTATCCGTCCATTTATGTAACTAATCCCCATTCTCCTAAAGCTCCTGATGTCTGCGTACATTGCGCATTCTGCAATGACATGTACCCCAATCCTCATTGCGTGCTCCACACGCAACATTCGGGTGTTTCCGGACAGATTCCTCCTATGGCAAGAATGCATTCAGGAGGCCCATGTCCCGTAAGTAGGACGCCCGACGCTTAGGACAGAATCATGAAGTCGGGGTTTCCTTCCACAAACCTAACATCATGGTATGTATGGGTAAGTCACTCGACCGTTGCTGCTATGTTTTCCAACGGTTTTGCCACTTATTCCTAACCCTATTTCAATAGACGCCTCTTGCTTCCTAGATATCCCTCCCTCTCTGCATCATTGTCATTAAATCCAATCATTCTGGACACCAATGACACACTCAAACCCCTCCTTAATCTGAATGCAACAGCTCGCTGTATGAACAATCAGGTCTAGCGGGGGAGCTCCCAATAGCACCTGCATTGCTTCCGTTGAGACGCGTGCGAACAAACAGGCAAGCAAGCAAAGCATTATAAGCCGCTGTTATCGTGGCCTGTTTCCCACCATACAGCGGCGCCGTAAGTGGCACAGGGCACAAAAAAGTCCCGATATATGCTGCGAACAGCACGACGTCCGCGACACCAATCACTCCTCAAAATGCGTCGTATCCCGCCCACGGTTGCCTGCAATCGCTCCTTTACACTCGCCAAATGTGGAGTGAAAATCATTCTTGCACTCATGGTCAGCCCCAGATATTTAACTTGCGTCACATACCTGATGCTGACCCCATTTAACCGGACGATTGGTGGACGGATCGGCGACAGTTTGCCTTTCAGCAGCATTGTCTCCGTTTAATCCATGGATATGTCCACCCCCACACCAACGCCCCAATTGTGGACAATTTCGAGAAATGACTACCCGCCCGTTCTATTTCACTACGCGAACGACCTTCCACTAAAATAAGAAGGCCATCCGCGTATGCAGAACATTCACAGAGTGGCTCCAGCTGTGCCAGCAGGGGGTCCATCATGAGGTTCCATATATATGGACCTGTGGACAGCCACGAGTCACACTGGTCTCAACGCTCCCACTCATTCCAACGATAGAGGCCTTTCTGTCCGAAAAATAACTCCTCCAAAGAGAAATTTCTGGACAGTTAAGTTCCTCTAATCGTTCAATCACCCGATCCCAGATCAGGTAGTCGAATGCTCCCTTGAAGTCAACAAATATGCCGAGCACATATTTGTTGACATTCACCCTAACCGCATTCTGAACATACATCCAGGCGTCTTCTACGCTGCGTCCTCTTCTGAAACCGTATTGTCTATCAGACCACATACCGCTCGTTAGCTCCTGAAGCCGTTCCACCATTACTCTTTCCAGCACTTTTCCAAGTACTGGAAGGAGACTGATGCCCCGATAGGAGCGAGGATTGCTCCTGATTTTATCAGGGGACTTCAGAAGAGGGATAACCCTAGCTTTTTTCCACTCACGTGGAAAATAACCCTCCCAGACGCACTTATCGTAGATAGCTTCCAGGTATTCTGGAATGAACTTCCACAAGCTCTTACAGATCTCTCCGTTCAAACCATCAAGACCTGGGGATCGTTTAGATCTAATCAGGCCGAAAGCGTACCCCAGCTCTCCGTCATCTAGTGGAGGGACTGGTGCCTCTTGTACTAGAGGTGCCTGTGCTTCCGACCTGGGAAAAAACGCACTAAGAAGAGCCCTTGCACACTCACTCCATGTTGATAACATGGTGTCACCAACACGAAGAGAGGTTATATCATAGCTTCTACGACCCCTGCAGATTTTATAGATCTGCCCCCAGGGGTCGTCTTTGTTTTGTCCCACGAAGCTTCTCCAGTCTTCTTCTTTGATTCTGAGGAGCATGTCTTTGTACTCTCTCATCTCAGTACTAAGATCATGCCGAATCTGGGCCAACCTATCGGAATTGGACCGTCTAGCACGTTGAAACTTCCGTCTCAAACGCCTGACAGTCCTCCTCTTTAGGGTTAGCTCGTGCGTCCACCATTTGAGTTTTTTGCCGCGGTAGCTTTCGCTTTTCCGCAGCAATCTGTCGTTAACACCCCAGACTAAGTCATTTAGCTGAGCGATTTGATCGTCAACACCCAGATCCCTGAATTTACTAAGCGGTATTTCTAATACCGCTTCCCTGACAGATAGTCCATATCGGCTCCAGTCGATACCAGAGGTACGCCATCGCCGCAATGGACTAACATGATCCGAGGGAGGAGATCTGGCGGTAACCATAATTTGGATCAAATTATGATCACTTAGGCTCCATCCTCCTTTTATTTCCCACGTGACGTCAAACGCTATGCTAGCTGCCTGATTGATGAGGGTAACATCAATATCGCTAGTACCTCCTGGCCCATCGAATGTGTAAAATTCGCTGGGCTCATTTACTACGTGGAGGCTATTAGCTACCACCCATTCACTGAGTGCCTCGCCTCGACTGTGGCTTTGGTATCCGGCCGAATGCCGGGATACCTTACTAAACCACATTGAAGATGAGGCATTCGCATCTAGCCCAAGGATAATTGGGCTACCACTCGCAAGTAGTAGTAGCCTATCCATGTAACCCAGGTAAGGCTCTAGGGGTTCGCTAAATTTGCAGTACAAACTAGCGAAGACCAGTTTACCGAACTCTCCCTCTATAGAGACGCAAACTCCCAGCTGTGAAGAGTCCAGAACTACACAATCATAGTTTGGATTGTTCACAACAATTGCGGCGTTAGCCCCGAGATCTGAAAATATCCTGAAACTGCCAGGGAGACCCCTAACCACACCATTAGTGGCGTAGGGCTCCTGGAGCAAGGCAACACCGCACCCACCCTCAGTCATATAACTCCCCAATTCGCACATAACGGCGAATGACCCCTGGCAATTGAGCTGAAACAGCGCGCCCATTAGTGCCTAGCAAGTGCCCGCTCCACTATGCTGCAATATACTGGGCAAACAGTGGACATCATAAGATGTCCAGCCGGCTTACCCTTGAAATGGCAGTTGCGACAATGCGGGGCATTGGTGCAACGTGCAGCCTTGTGACCCTCTTGGCCACACCTCCGGCAGACATCGGACTTGACCCGACAATCCGCAACCCGATGGTCAAAGCCCATACACCGGAAACAACCGGCAACTGGGCTATCCGCACGAACACGGAACGATAACCACAGAATGTAAATTCTTCCAGACTTCAGGAGAGTTGACATAACCTTGTCGCTTCCTTCCAGGACGACGTTCGTCATACCCTCCTTAACCTCCCAGCGTTTGCTGACAATCCTGATGTCAGCTTTAGTAGCCCCAGGACAATACCCCTCAATGTTTTTCACGAAGAGTTCCTCCATGAACTCTTCGAGCGTAAGCTTAGTGTCCACGCCCTGTACAACGGCCCTCTGTCCCCTCTTCTTATTGATGGACACACTAAGCCCGACCTCCTCGAACTTTTTGTTGTTCACCATTAATTACATGTTGACCCAATTTATGGGAGAATAAAAACCACTGTATCTGGAAGTTTAAAATTTCACTCACACTCGGCCGAGTCTTTAAGTAGGAAAAGATGTATTTATGAATTTAAAATATATAATTTATTTAAAACGAGCTTCGGTTTACAAAACAATGGTTTAATTTGTTTATCGTGTCGAACTGTGTGGGATCGCTGTAGGTCGGCGCGGGGGGGACGGTGTCGTTCGTATCTAATCGAATGTCGAAAATGATGTTTATGTACAAAATGGAGCAAACAAACGTATATATAATTAACGAATGCAGCCCGGTGGCTGCTGATGTATCGATGACTTGAAATTCGACTCGAATTAACGTAGCACCCAGGATCGGTGGATAATCGAAACTTAGTTGACGCGGCGCAGTGCTGAAACGAATGTTGATGGACGAATTCCTGACGTGCGAATTGTATATATCGAATTGCTGAAAGCTTTCCCATTGTCCATTCCTTTTGTTGGTTGGGTTGGTGTACAGCTGTTGTGTGGTGTGTTGTAGTGCCATCAGCTGTGGTGACTTGCGATGTACATAGCATTAGGATGCGCCAGTTTTACCGAGTAGAGGGGGTGGATGCTTAACTCATTTAAACAACCCATCTTCTCTCTCTCCTTGATGGAGGGGGTCCGAATGACCACACCGCCATCCTTCATCTGCTTCAGTGTGTGCACCCGCACACCAAGTGAAGGACCCACTTCCTGTACGACCTTTTTGGCTACCTCCTTGGAAGAAGTGGCAGGAGCCTTACCTCGAACTACGACAGACCAGGTCTCTACTGGTCTAGGCACTTTTGACGCTATTGCCTCAAGCACAGGTGCTGGTGTGACAGGCGCCGAAGATGATGCAACTGATTGCATATGTGTGTGGGATGGCCCACAATTCCCCTTCAGAGCGTCAATTTGCCCACGGAGATGGGCGTTCTCCGTCATCATAGACGTGAGGATCCTCTCATACCCTGATGCCAGATCCAACAATCGTTTTGTTGTTGGAGCACCCAAGCCCGACTCTATGACTAAATCCCTAATATCCCCGGATATAGCTGCCATAGCTTTCTCTTGTGGGGAAGTATAACTACCCATAATTTCTGTACTTACTTTAACCTTCTGTACGTTGTCTCCACGAGCTGGGTGTTTCTCCCCGCCACCGTTGTCCTTCCGACCAGCCTCCTGTGAATCCTTGGCAGTGCTGCTGTCACTGTCCGAGGAGCTGCAACTGTTGCCACGCTTTTTGTCCTCCTTACCTGACCCTTTACGGGCCTTCTTTTTCGGCGGTGGCGGCTTCATTGGTGACGTCACTGTTGACAGTCATAACTTTGATTTTGTAGATAATTTCGTCTATTTAGGAAACAGCATTAACACCACCTACAATGTCAGCCTGGAAATCCAACGCATGTTTACTCTTGCCAACAGGTGCTACTTCGGACTGAGTAGGCAATTGAAAAGTAAAGTCCTCTCTCGACGAACAAAGGCCAAACTCTATAAGTCGCTCATATGGTGCAGAGGCTTGAACGATGACAACAACTGATGAGTCGACGTTGCGAGTTTTCGAGAGAAAAGTTCTGCGAAAGATTTATTGCGCGTTGGCCACGGCGAATATCGCATTCGATGGAACGATGAGCTGTACGAGATATACGACGACATTGACATAGTTCAGCGAATTAAAAGACAGCGGCTACGGATGGATGAAAACACTCCAGCTCTGAAAGTATTCGACGCAGTACCCGCCACGGGAAGCAGAGAAAGAGGAAGACCTCCACTCCGTTGGCAAGGCCAAGTGGAGAAGGACCTGGTTTCGCTTGGAATATCCAATTGGCGCCACGTAGCGAAAAGAAGAAACGACTGGCGCGCTGTTGTTGACCCGGCTATAATCGCGTAAGCGGTGTCTACGCCAGTAAAGAAGAAGAAGAAGTGTCCTGAATCTATGGAAGAGGCGGTTCAAGTGTCGAAAAACTTTGACTCCTTAGTTTATTTTTTCGCACGGAAATTAAATTAAGGCATTAGGTTAGAACTGTACCCATCAAATTGATTATTTGAGTACTGAAAAATTCTGTTGTTTCAGTCGACAGTCCACATTGTCGCGATGAAAGACAACTAGCAAACAATTGATTGTGTACCATTCAGAATTTACTGCTCTACGTCATTCTAGTGGTATGGTTGAGATATTTATATTCAGTTGTTCCAAATAAACAGGTAATTATTTGCATGAAAGTGCTTCGTATGCAATCAACTTTTTTTGGATTCCTCTTAACTTGTAAAAATCCTTACTTTCGTGCGCGTTCGTCTAAATTCAGGTTTCAACATTTCTTACGATTTCATAGATGTGTTTCGAGGTACAGCTAATTTATTTTTAATATTTTTTAACAAAATGAATTTTTTTACGGTCAAATATTCATGTAGTAATGAAGGTATGCTGGCCTTACT
The DNA here is from genome assembly GCF_023373825.1 of Bactrocera dorsalis. NCBI lineage: Eukaryota > Metazoa > Arthropoda > Insecta > Diptera > Tephritidae > Bactrocera > Bactrocera dorsalis. Next base: position 43,905,343 of record NC_064304.1, on the reverse strand, counting down.
AATGCATATCTACGACCTTGATTGAATTCACCAAACCATCGATTAACATTGGACTTTGATGGAGCTTCATCGCCATATTCTGAATTAAGTTCATCGATGCACTGTTGTTTTGGTCGAGAAACATTTAATAAATTAATTTAAACAACACAAATAGCGCTTGTGTGTTAAAATGTTCCGGTTATGCGTATATCAAAAGTATCAAACTTTACGATAAAGTTGTGATTTTCAAGATGGCAGCACTCGGGTTGGCAAATCCCGAAATATAAAAGACAACATTCGTACAAACCGGTCAAAGATTTGACAAATGTGTGGTGTATCAGGCCGAAGTGTCCATGCCAGCTTTTGTTTTACTATAAATCTCGGCTTTGTCATCATGGAAAGAAAATAAAAGATAAGCCATTTTACTTGGTTTTGGCTTGAAGGATGACAAGCACAGCACGGATAGCACTACGAAAAACCGAAGCAGCGTTGCCACTGAGTTACAGACTTTGATTCGACAGTATCAAGTAAGACAGTAACTCTTGATATGAAAGACAACCATCTTGAGACTGAGGAATTGTTCGAGACTTCCTACACTGAAACAGGATATTCAACAGCTGTGAATCAGAAATAATTCAAAAATGTATTACGCTTAGACGACAATGCTTGATTTTGGAGAAAAGTTACCTTTTGTACATTCCATTTATTGGATATAGAAAAAATTTAAACAAATTTTGACAAAATATTTTCCATTTTAAACAACTCATTTAGTGAAAATAATGAATTCCGCAGCAAATAATCAATGCTTCGTTTCACATAGGGGTGATCCATTTCGGAGTTTCCAACTTTTTTCGAAAGAACATACTTTGGAATTTATTTTTTGAAGAGTATCTCTTCCAAATATTGGCCGTGGCTATGTCTGTTGATCAATCGTTCGAGCATTTCGACGGGTAACTAACGAATGACAAACGTGATGTATTGCTCCAAGAAACGGGATTGACCACATATACTTTATACTTTACATATACCCACAAGAAAAAGTCTAACGGTGTGATATCATACAATCTTGGTGGCCAATCGACCGACGCAAAACCTAAAATTGTCTGCACAACGAAATGTTTTCGCAATAAACCTATAGATTGACGCAATGTGGGAAGTGGCACCGTCTTGATGAAACCAAATACCGTCGGGATCACGAGCTACCATTTCAAACATCAAATAGTCGGTTATCATGACGCGATAACAGTCTCCATTGACAATTAAGTTACCGCAATCATTATTGAAGAAATATGAACCCATGATTCCACTGGTTTTCTTACCACACCAAACCGTTGTTTTTTCTGGATGAAATAGCAGCCATCGAATCTCTTTAGTCGCTCTGCGTCCTACATGCGGCAATTTTGCTTACAGTCTGTCAAGTAAGAGAGTGGTCGACTTTACCGACAGCTAATGAAAGATTTCGCTCTAATTCCTTCACGAGCCGATAGAGGGAAGCTTTGTCCTTGATGCATTGTCAACAAAGGTTCAGTTATCGTTGATCTTTTGACAGAGAATCACGTTAAAGTCCATGAGTGCTAAGGTAGCGTCGCGCTACGAGGCTGTGTTCCTTTGCAGCCACCCGAAAGGTCCCAATCAGCGGCTGCTAATATATGAGAAAGTCGAAGGCATTTGTACAGAAGTAGATACAGCGATATAAAGTGGCTAAAAATGTCGATGATTTACCGGAACGTGGTATGATAAGAAAAGTGAACAAAAAAGAATAGTTAATCTGTTTTCGCGGAATCCTGCTTTAACACTGGGGCAAGGACAAGCAAAGGTAATGGCAGAAGGTTTAGATATATCCTACGAAACTATCCGAACCCTTCTTCATACTCATGATCTGAAATGGCGCAACACAATGAAGAAGCTTCTGTTGACTGAAAAACTTGTGACAAAGCAACCCGCTTGGGCGCATGAGAATATTTATACTCGTAGAGATTTTGAAAATGTCATTTTTACTGATGAATCTTTTATATGGGTACGTTCTGTCCTCACGCGAGCCTGATCAACTTTCACCTATAAGCTTGTTCAGCGGACGGTAAAACATGGAATAAAGGTGCATCTTTGGGACTGGGATTCGGTACTTTGTACCTCTTTTACTGACAACCTAAATGTCGAGAAAATAATAAAAATCTACAAAAAAGGCTTTACTGCTATCTGCCAAACGATGGTTCATCAGAAAAAATGAAGATTGGAGTCTGCAGGAGGACAAATATCCCAAACACCGCAGCAAGCTCTGCACTCAATGGAAAACTCAATTTTGCATCGTTAACTTGGATTGGCCGTCGGAGTCGCCCGATGCAAACAGTATTGAAAATGTGTGGGCATATATTAAACAGAAGCTTCGTGGTAGACGCACATACTCTTTGAAGCAGTTTTCTTACGAAACTCGTCGGATCTAGAGATCCTTGCCAATAGAATACGCGTCAAATTAGTAGAAAGCATGGCTCGGAGATGCTAGGCAATTATCGACGCCAGTGGTGACTGGACACATTATTGACCAAATTGCATCATTGTTTGTAATGTGTACAATGTATATATAAATATGAAAGTTTTATAAAATAATTTTTTTTTATAAATTAACACGACGCACTCTTACTTTACAGACTGTATATAAGTATTCATTAAGCCCAAAATAGGCCTCACCGTTGAGCAAAATTTTCGCATTCACCTTGCGCGTGTGCAAGTGCTCCGTCACAATGTCATGAACCACAAATTTTATTAATATAACATCTGCGCAATTAAACGAATACTTAGTCGACGGTCTTAGTTCAAAACTTTGCGCGCACGAGACACATTGTCGGTGTTTGTCGAAGTCGCTGGTCTCCCAACAAGGTCTTCATCAGCGAGCTTTTCTCGGCCTTCCAAAAGGGCTTGATGCCACCGAAAAACACCACTTCTTGCTAAAGCAACTTTCCGAGTTTCACACAGAATTTAAATGCGCACCTCTTCACTAACGAACGCTGCATTTTCGTCTTGCATCACTCACAGAAACACGTTGAGCGAAAATGTTTGTTCTGACTCTCCAGGTGCTCCGAGACAACTGACCAGCCGCTCATACGTTAGCTAGGAACGACCTCTACCGAATCCAATCGCGGCAGAAAAAATCAGTCCTATTATAATACTTTCCGGACAAGCCCTGTATACTTAAAATTGAAATCTAATCTTGTACTAAGATTCTAATGTCTTACTATAAACCAAGAAAATTGTTGGTCGAATCTGGAACTTGGTTATAAAATACTACGAGCCAAGCCAATGTATGCCTTAGGGTGTGTTAAAATAAACGAATATTTTGTTTTCGCTTTGTTCTCTGAAAAATAAGTTCTTCGACCCCTCTACGAAAATGTCTCCACATATGAGCTCTTTATTTTAATGGAAAAGTCCGCCGCCTTACAATTTTCTTAATTTTTCTTAGTACCATTTAAAGTTGACCCATCTGGAAACGCTGTAACTTTTAACAGCGCTGACAAATCGGCTAATGTCATACCGCGTTAGAAGCGTCATTCGAAGACAATTTATACCATGGAACAGTACACTCCAAAATAACTTTTCAATTGTGTTAACTCAACGTGCGTTTCGCAAAAAAAAATAAAGTGAAAAGTGCTCCAGTTAAGAACACAATTAAGTCTTTATACGCAAAATTTGTGAACACCGGTAATCTCAGTAATGCCAGTCATGCATCCAGACAACGCACAAGACGTTCTGATGAAAATATCGAAGCTGTACGAGCCAGTATTGAGGAGACTCCATCGACATCGAGTTATCGCCGCTCTCAGGAATTAGACATCTCTCGCACCACTCTCCGACGCATAATTCATAAAGATTTGAAGATGTTTCCATATAAAATTCAAATGGCACAAAAACTAAACCCAGCTGATTATCCGCGACGCCTTAATTTTGGCAAATGGGCCATCGAAATGGCTGAAAACGAACTTGGTGATGTTGACTGGCCACCGAGATCACCAGATTTGACGCCACCAGACTTTTATTTGTGGGGTTATTTGAAATCCAAGGTATACGCTAATAAGCCAAAGACCTTAGCTCAACTGAAAGCCAACATTCGACGTGAAACAGCCGCCATATCATCCGAAACATTGGCCAAAGTCATGGAAAATGTCGAAAAAAGAGTGCATTTAGCTGTCAAAGCTAAAGGTGCCCATTTACGCGATCTAATTTTTAAATATTAGCTGAAACAAATCCCCTTGGACCAAAATAAATTATTTTTGAAATGAACAAAAAACATTGTTTTCTTTTGTTCTTTTTTTTTAGAAACAAATGGGTCAACTTTAAATGGCCTACCCTGTATTAGATAGAACAGTTCTTATCTCGCAGCCAACCACTTAATTTTTTGATAATATTTTTTTGTTGAGTTTTGACGATAGTTACCTCGTAAACGCTAAGTTATTTGAAAAATTATGTACCACTTTTTGGAAAAGTTATGATTTTTCGTAGAAGCATCTACTCGTAAGAACCTATTTTTCAGAGTACCAAATGAGAAAAATATGTGTTTTTTAATTTCTTTATTTAAATTCACAATTTTATATTACTATAAAATTGTTTTTAGTATGCAATAAATGCGCAGTTCTTTTCTTATGAGTAATATTTCCAAAAACTGAGTTTGGAAATCCATACAGGCTATTTTTAAAAGCCTGAGCAGCTAAGAGCTTAGAAGCACTATACGCTGAATAAATTTCAATATTAGTCATATCTAAGCCAGCACTTTTGCATTCATATAAGTATGTATATCGCTACACTTGTGTGCGTAAGTACTCTTAGTACATAGTTAAATACGCTCGTAAATATCGTGAGCTGAAGCGAAGCGGAATGATGCGGATTTGCGTTCCACACAAATGCAATAATTCTGAGAGTGGCAACAAAAGCAACAATGACAGCCACAAGCAACAACAAGCAACGTCAAGAGGCAAATATAATGTTGCGTAGACCTAAAGACGCAGCGGGCGCGGGTAAGCGTTTGCGTTAGAAAGTAGAGCAAAGTTGCACTGACAACGAGTACAGAGGATATTGTAATTGTAATCGAATCAGAGTGGCAATAGCTCATTGTGCGCACAAACTACTGCACTTTAGTAGAAATGTTGTTGTTCGTGCTATTGCCATTGCTTTTGTAGTTGCATTAGCTTTTACGACTTTATTACAATTATTGAAGTTGCAATAATGCAGTTATCGGTGCGTTAAGTTCGCTGATTTGCTAAATAATTTCCATTTAAGTTTCGCTCGCAAATTTAAACTTTTACCGAGGCATACATATATACTTACATGTATATACGTATATATTGACAATATTTGCCATTATTGACAACATATATATTATATATGTATATATATATTAAATATGTATATAAAGGGTATTATAATAAGGATGTGGCAACAAGGCAACCAAATTTGACCCGGACTGATCCATATAAGCTGCGATAAAAAATTTGGTTGGAATGCTGCAAAATTTTCTTATGTATTTTGAGGAGTTTTCTTACCACGAACACAGGTTTTAGAGAGGCACAAAGCATTCAGTGAAAGTCGGGAACTCGTTGAGAACTTGACTCATGTGGGTCGCCCAACCAGTCTTTTAATAACAGTAACAGTGAAAAGTTAAACAAACAGTGCTTTTCGTCTGCTGACATCAGAGAGATAGAAGAACATCACAAAACAACAATTATCGTTAGTGTTTTGGGTATTTGCACACATTTTGATATCAATAGTAATAAGATCAGATGTTCTAACTCCTTTCCCACATATTTCATATACATATACTATAAGCCACTGCGAAAGAACGAGTGCAATTGCAGCACCCTTTTTGCAACTTTTCACTTTGTGTGCTCACAGTTGCCACTGCATATTTGCAGGTTTGCCGGTTATAATGAAGTCGTTGGCAATGCTGAAGTAGTTATGATAAGCCTGTTTGGATCCCGCTCTTCCTCGCCTCAAGTGCTCTTCGGTGAAAAAATGTCACGCATTCCTCATTGTTATTGACTTGGCATACACAATAAACTCTGTTGTTGACAACTTTTGTCAGTGCATTTATAAAGCTGTTGGAAAGCTTTACTTCAAGCTGCAAGCAAAGAAGAATGCAACAGTTTCAGAGAAAGCAATACAAATCTTCCAAGAAGAATGAATTCGTATAAACTGTTGCTTCAATCGAACTTAACAGATGTGGAAAAAATCTGTAAGATGTTTACGAACTTACGGAGATTTAAGCTGCTTTCTTTTGCAAGCGGGGAATGTAGATTCAGCGGAAAGGAAAGAAACAGTAGGCCAAAAATTTTAGCAAAATATTTAAGCATAAAATATTGTCGCGGAAATTTAGTACAAAATTGCATGCAAGCGAAAGCGAAAAGAAATAGTTGCATGGCGCTTTCTCGGAGGTCCGTTTCGAAACTTGCTTGAACTACCCAATAAAATCTGAATTAATTTATGCAAAGGACTAAAGTCATATATTTTGGTTTGCACAGATGAAAATAACATTGAAATTAGTTATATGATAAAATAGGTATTCGGTGTGTAACTATTTTAAAACTAAACTTAGAGTTTAGTTACATATCAGAACTCATTTGAAACAATCTCGTTTTATATACTCCCTAATCTATCTACTTAGAATCCAAAAAGGGCTAACGAGGGCAAGTCCTGATTTCAGCGTTGTAATCCTGATTGCAGTCAAACCTTTCCGACTCATTTAGAGAACCATATAGTTTGATTCAGATGATTGTTAATTGGTTTGCATGTCAAACTCATAAGCCTATGTAGGCAGTTATTATGCTCTCCATGAATGTGCGATCGGAATTCGCACGATCAAGCATGACCAAAGAGAACTTTAAAGCTTTATCAGGAAGCTCAGTATCATCAGATGAAGTAGTCGAAAATCGCCCAGAACGATCCGAACATCTCTCGAACGTCTTTGTACCACACGTAGGCTTGTGTTTTTGATAGACATTAACCAACGTAAGCCTTTTCCAACAATCACAATGATTTCGTAAACGAAAATCGGTTGGAAATACAAAATTTGAGACAAATTCTTTGTTCGATATTTTTTTATAGTATTTAAGGACAGCATTACCAACTTATCAAAATATATTTTTTTTAAATATCATTCATATCATATTCACGCACTAATAAAAGGTTCATTGCGCTTCCTTAAGGAAGCTCACATACCATCACCAATTATATGAAGAAAGTGAGCCGGGTGTTCAAAAATCCGAATATTAGTTCTAGACATAAATACACACTGTTATGAGCAAAACACGTTCTGTATTTTTCATTGAGATAGCTCACATGTTGGTCGATATATGGAGTATAAAGTTAGCTGGAAGTTCACAAACCATTGAATTAAGTATATAGGGGCTAAGGAAATGTTATATATACCCGATTCATTACATTTTTAAAAACCAAACATACTATTATCGGGAAAGATTCTCTCCAAATTTCAATTATTTAATTATTTTCGGTACAAAGTCAATTAAGTATATATAAACTATTATGGTCTTTTTGACACTTTAGACTCAAGACTAGAAATGGAAAAATCAACTGACATTTAAAACTTTGCTAAATGGGAAGCAGGCGTTATTATCATCCGGTTTCGCTCATTTTCAAACCGTATTGTAGGAATATTAGAAGAATTATATGCCGAACTTGGTTTGAGTTGGTCGACAAAGTCCCAAAATATGTGATTACACCTGAAAGTGGGCAATGCCACGCCCATTTTGCAGTTTTTATTTCGGCTTCTATAAAGCCCTCTTATACCATCTCTAGTATATATTTTTTGCCTCTGTCATATTTAGTTACTGATTTCACTTTTAGTAGTTTTTAACAGTATCGTTACGTGAGGAGAGGAAGGGATGCCGAAAACATGTGTACCAAGTTAAATTAAGATATCTCAATTTTTATAACTACAGCTAACACAGATGAACGAATGGACAGATGGACGAATCGACGGACAATGGACTATGAAGATCGCTACCAAACACAAGAAGAGCTTCCAGAATCTTAGAAGTCACTCAAACAATAATTCAACAGTTCGTCAAATTCAGGCAAAATATTGCCAAAAAATATTCGGAGCTTGCGACTGCGTACGAAGCAATAACTTACCATTTGAACAACAGCTGGAAAGTTGTGATTCACCAGCAATATACCCCACACTGATATTTATTCCAGCCTCAATAGGCGTACGTCTTAAAATATTATGGCAAGAATCATTATTTACTATTTAAGTCTCCCTTATACATACTTGCATTTACGAAGTACTGAGTTGTGTCCGTCATTTCCCACTTTGACAATGAGAAATGCGTTGAACTTTTTGAATTCCCAGGTGTGGTGGCAGCACATTGTCAAATTACCGATCATAAGGTAGAAAATTATATTAAGGAATATTCGAAAATAAGTATAGGATTTTAAAAATATTGCAACAAAACTTTCAACCCACCAGAAATTCTTTTTTAAAAATCTTAATGCACATTTTTCTTACTTCAGAACCTTTTCAATTATTTATTGTGAGAAATTTCTTTTTCCAGTGTCGAAAACTATGGCTTGTAAATTGACCAAAAGTTGCCTTCCCAAACTAAATAATCGCACAACACATAAGCAACTAAATAAGCTCGAGGCCAAGAAAAGGCAAATTCCAATTTACAAATTGATTTGCGTCTATGTCAAGCAATCACCGAAACAAATTGCACAGCGGACAATAGGCTGGCGTACAAAAGTCAAGCGACTCAAAAGAATTATGTAACAAAGTGTTGGCAAATTTATGCATGTATATGTCTGCGTTAGTTTTGAAAATTTGCGCTGCTTACTTTTGCGGTCTAATACGTCGACGCTGCAATTCTCTGGTAGACGGAGCAGCCACTGCAGCACACAAATTTTGCGACAGCTCAACACAATTGCGGAAACCCACAGCTACAGTTTGTCAGTCACACAATGAAAGCATCTTCAGGTTGGTCAACAGCTGCCAACTGCCAGCTGTCGACAGCAACAACAACAACTTCATCATCTGCCAGCCATTTGACACAGCACTGCTGTACAATTTTGAGCGCCGACTGCCGGCTACAACGACAATACAACAACAACGACAAAGGTTCTAACACATCATTATTCTTATCATCATCAACATTATTAAAAGCTGAAGTTCGAGTTTGGGTTTAGGTTGCACTTGAGGTTAGGTTTTGGTTTCGGTTCGGGTGCGCCAGCATATGCTGATCATCGTCGGTCGCTCAATGTGGCATGAAATGCAAAATCTGCCAACAATCAACAAAAACGAACGTCCGTTGGAAAATCAAAAATGTTACAATAATATTAGTATTAGAGAGAATATGGAAAAATAGACATGAAATGCAAACAAAACCGCAAAAAATGTGCACACAAGGACTTGCCACGCCACTGGCAGCCAATACTACATACATACATACAATAACAATTGGGGTTGACCGGTTGAACTGGTTGCCGTTGACCACATGTCATGTGCTGCCATTCTAATGCATAGTCACACAGATTCATACAAACATGCATATTCACTTATAATGAAGCGTTTACTTCCCTTTGTATGCATGCATATGTGTGTGCGTGTTGTGTGGTTGTGGCATGTAGTAAAATATTCATTAATTCCAATTGAAAGGTTTTTTGCGCACACCAATTTCCATGACAGTCTGCTGTGCATAAGTTTATCCATAAGTACATATGTATGTATGTACATACATGTGTTTGTATGTATACTGTCTCGTCATGTCATCTTTGCCAACGACAAAAGCCACAGCAAATAATTCACATGACAACAACATTAAAAGAACTTTGACTCATGACGCTTGGCGTTAACTGAGGCTGTTCTCTCTGCGGCATATTTTTGTACGACAGTGCGTATGAGCGAAGGTTGATTCCATATGCAGATACCTTAGTTTTATAGATATTTTTCGTATATAAGCAGAGTGATTTCTAATTAGCCAAGGCCATGTGTTAAAATTATTTCTTATGAAGTTTTTCAGGGACCTAGACGTGAAGTTTAGTATTCCAATTCGGAGAAAATACTTTTGTGTTCATAGCGCCCCCTTACGCCGAAAATTGGTAAATTGAGTAAATGCTCTTTAGAAGGTTTTTTTCGGCTTTAATCCTTGGAAGTTGTGAGAGCATAATATGTTCTGCTATGTCTGCTCTTAGTCTTACTTTATTTGTGTGTGCGAAATCGTGAGATAACATCACCAGAGTGATATACATTGTAACAAAAAAGGACCGGGAAATTGTAATTAAAACGCACATTATATTTATTTATTCATCAATATATGTATATTAGGGTGATTCAAAAAAAAAATTTTTTGTTTTTTTTTTATTGGTACTCGGAAAAATGGGTTCCTAGACACCTCTAAGAAATCCTCTCCAAATATGAGTTTTTAATTGTAACGGGAAGGTCCTCCGCCTTACAGGGTTCTATTGGGTCTTATTATTAGATAGAAAAATTCAAATCTCGCTTCCAACTACATGAAAAAATATCTTGTTAATTAGGTTTTGTAGGAAATTGAATGCTCTAAAATATGGTCTCTTATGTTTTTTCGTAAACCCAACCGTTTAAAAGATATTAACGGTTGAAATTTGACTATTTTTGGAAAAATTCTTTATTTCTTATTAATTTTATAACTCAATGAAAAAAAATTATTATGAATGATGAAACACATAGTTTTGTAGGAAATTTACTGCTCTATAAAAAATGGTCTACTATGATTTTTCGATTAAGTTAAGCGTTTACGAGATATTCATCGTCAAACATTAATGCATATTAGGGTGGATCAAAAAAAAAAATTTTTTTTTTCGTTTGGTTCTGTGAAAAACATGTTCCTAGACACCTCTAAGAAATCCTCTCCAAAAACCTATTCATAATAATTTTTTTTCATTGAGTTATAAAATTAATAAGAAATAAAAAATTTTACCAAAAATAATCAAAGTTCAACTGTTAATATCTTTTAAACGGTTGGGTTTACGAATAAATCTTAAGAGACCATATTTTAGAGCAATCAATTTCCTACAAAACCTAATTAACAAGATATTTTTTCATGTAGTTGGAAGCGAGATATAAATTTTTCTATCTGATAATAAGAAAAAATAGAAAACCGTTAGGCGGAAGACCTTCCCGTTACAATTAAAAACTCATATTTGGAGAGGATTTCTTAGAGGTGTCTAGGAACCCATTTTTCCGAGTACCAATAAAAAAAAACAAAAATTTTTTTTTTGAATCACCCTAATATATATATATATATTCCCCACCAGATGATATATACTTATGCCAACACTTTTTCCAGTCCTCGACACACTTTTCATTTGCACTTTTTAGGATGGCCTTCAGCTCCTTCAGCGAGTTTTACTTTATCTCTTCGATTGACTGAAAACGAGTTCTACGGAGCGACAATTTCAGTTTGGAGAATAAGAAAAAATCCCAGGGAGACAAATTTGGTGAATACGGTGGTTGATCGATAGTATTTATTGCGTTTTTTGGCTTTAAATCCGGTCACAATCGTACTCTTTTTGAAAATTCAACTTTATCGAAACGAGCCGAGCAAGAAGGCGTTTCATGCTCAAAATATCGATCAAAATCATTTGAACTACTCGCTAGAGACGTAAAGCTCTCTTGAATTCTCCCTAATACTTGCTTGATAATTTTGAAGTACCATATCCTTCACCCTTTTTTACTACATATTTTCATAAATTGAAGAGATCGAAGGCGGTGCCAGAACGAGGCATGTCTTCAACAATCTCTCGACCGTCTTTCGCCATCGTACCTCTGGTACGTTTGTGTTTTTGATTCCAAAGTAAACAGGACTTAGAAAAAAACAGAACAAATGGTTTTTTTTGGCAAAATCAATTTATTTATTCAAAATAGTCTTCTTCTGCTTCAATACAGCTTTTTGCACGGTCAAAAAGCATGTCGAACGAGTGTTTTAGCTTATTAGAAGGTATGGCCGCCAGTATGCCGGTGCAAGCCTTTTGAATGGCCTCTACGTTTGCATAACGCTTTCTTTTCATGTTGGATTCTGAGCAATTTTTGGTCGTCAGTCAATTTGCGCGAAACAAACCGTGCACACACCATTCGTAAGCCCAAATGTTCGGTCAAAATGCGATAAATCGAAGTTTTGGGGATGTTCAATTCCATTTCCATGAATTTCAATTATGATTTCGGCTAACCGACTGATTTTTGATGAATTCACGCACAGTTTCGATGGAATTTCCGGTGATCAGGGATCTTGATTGGCCCGCATGTTGATCATCACTTATGTTCTCACGACCACTTTGAAAACGTTGAAACTACACGTGCATTCTGCTACGGGATAGGCAACCATCGCCATAAACTTATTTTATCAATTGAAACGTTTCGGTAAAAGTTTTACTAATTAAAAAAAAAAATTTATGTTGGCTCTTTGTTCGAAGCTCATTTTCGCAACGATAACACAAACATACTGACACCTAAAACGCAATAACTTCACTTCCAATATATGAAATGTCATGAAATTCTCCCTGAAGCCTTCGTTAAAAATTATGGAACTTGAGAAGTTTCTGGCAAATAAAAGCCAAGAGAGAACAAAAACAACGTTTTTAACTAGTGATTAAGATGTAGAGCTTTTCCTTTTGTGAAGTGTAAACTATCGGGAATGCAAAAAGAATGTGTATAGATTTTTTTTTAAACCAAACTTAAAAACTTAAATTACATAGAGTTTTTTGTTTTGACAATTTTTTTATTTTTGCCAAGTTTGTAAATTAAATAGTATTTAGTAGTAACTAATCTACTACCTGGAAGATTTCAATATAATATCATTCTCTTTCGCCAATTCAAGAAACAAAAAATTATATACTCATATACATATATAACAAGGAAACTGTTTTTTTCCGACGACTATTTAAAACATTTTTGCTTAAAATGAGAATTGAAGCGAACAAAAGACAGCAGGAAGAGCAAAGAATTCCACAGAGTGTGACAATGACGAGATGAGATTACAAGAATTGCAAGTATTTTGATTCGCTTTTACATCAAACGGTGAACGAATTAAAAGAGTGAAATGCAAGAGAGCAACAAAAAACTATAAAAATGTTCACTGCATTCTCCAAGAGGTAGCTAAACGCGAAACATGCAAATTTAATTCGACATAAAAGTCTGTAGATTTCTTTTTCCTCTACTCTTTTCAGTTTGTTGTATATTTATGTTTTTATGAAACTTCTAAAAAAACTAAATGATGTTAAAGCATAACAAAAAATTACAATCGCTTTACTTTACGTTTTATTTACGCAGTTTCATTGCCATCATTAAATATGAAAAACTTTAAATAACATTTACATGATTATAATTATAGAAAAAATATTGTTTTGTTGTTATAGTTGATGTTTATTCAATACCGGCATCACATCTTTGATAGCAATTTGCAAATTAATTTTACGCAGGAAGCGATCATCAGGTATATCGTAGTAGCCGATAGAAATCTTTTGTTAACTTCACATTTTGGCACTCCTTAAACCACAATTATTGCACAATTATTATTATATCTTTTGGTGATTGTAATGACCAGTCTAAAGTAACAATTTTATTTTATTGTTTCCGTTGAGTACTACTGTGATTAAATTGAAAGGTGAATTTTGTCCATTTCAACTCCTTCAAAGTAATCCCCTCCCGCTGCAATACACTTATGACAACGAATTTTCCAGTCATCATAACACTTGGAAAATCCTCCATCGTAATGGCCATCCGAGCCTTCTTCGATTTATATACTCAATTGAGTTAGAACGGTGTCCTCGGAGTGGTAATGGTCATGAGAAGCTGAATAGCCAGAATTCGGTGGTTGCGGCACAATATTAGTTGAAAATGTGGCGAAATGATAACGAATATCCAATGCAGTCTGAGATGGTGCATTATCGCACTTCTTTGTTCAATAAATTCAGACATAATAAAAATCGAAGAATTCTCCTTTAGGGCCTCACAAAACAACGCATATCTCAAATACTAATGAATATTTGGACGTGAAATTTAGCATAGATGTCACTAACGGTACTACCAACCTACAGAAAAAAAAATTTACCGATTCGAAAAACACGAGAATTATAAATTAAAGATTCATCTTCCCATTTGATCACGATCAAGAATTTCGTTGTATTTCTTGACTTATATGAGGCTTTCCTCTTTCAGAACTTGTATTTGAGCCAGCAGCTATTTAATATTTTACTAAATAACAAACATATAATTTCTACATGGGGTTATTTATTGTAAAAGTAAATAAATACAATTTAAAATGCTTAAAGTATTTTTTATTTATTGGTAAGGCTTTTTGTATTGAGCATAGAACGAAGAGGTATTGAGAAAGGAGAAATAATACACAAAAGTAATCCCTAACTCAAAAATTATATAATATCCAGAAACATCTCAATCAATAGCAAAATATTTTGGTAAAAGATTTGTCTTTATATTTAATTACTTAAGTAATTTACAAAAAAGATCACACTCGAAATTTTTGCCAAAATTTCTGATTCAGACAAATTTGGAAAGACAATTTAAAATACCTCATTCTAGTTCAACGATTTGATGAATCTTATAACTTCACAACGGACATTTAATGAATTAGTTTGCAAAATAGTAGACCTTCATAAAATATGGTATACTGAGACAGACTGAAAACGTAGCAGAATTTCTAGATCAAGTCCATTTACATAAATATAGACAAAGTTGAAAAAAATACCATTTTGAAATATTTTCGGCATTATTAGTAGTATAAGCTACTTAACTATTGGATTAAGACCACAAAACTATTTAAAAAACAGTAAATAGCTTTTAAAGAGCAAGGAAAGGATTGATATGATACATTTATAAGGTACAACTATATTTAAAAAACGCATCTTTCTCAGAATGGTGGTTTTGAAAACGGTTTACACTCTCAAAAGAAGAGATTTGAAATTATCCAGTTCCAGTTTAGAGAGAGAAAAAAAAACAAAAGCTTACATAGCGCGTTGGCAACTTATAACCTTTATGAAATTTTTGTTATAGACCAAAATTGGGGCTGCAATCGTCGACATCGTGTCAATTTAACAATTTATTTCACTATTATACAACCAATAAATTAACATAAAAAAATCATTTTGTATTCGTAAGGAATATACATTAATTTATAAAACAAAAATCGGACCGATTAGTTAATTTCAACATTAAAAACAAAAAATCGCAAAAATCTGTGATTTTTCGAAAGATCACACTGAGATGATCATATATACGACATATGATAAAATTTTTGAGGTTTTTCTGTGAAAAATGTCAAAGTTATCTCCGAAGTTATATTGCAGATTACAGTCAGATTCCCGAGGCTGACTTTTCTTTTACATTCGTTTTATTCGCAAATGGTTAAGTGATAAACCATATGAAGCTTAAGTGCTATTGGTGTTCTAAAAGTGATTGGCCAAGTTTGTAGAGAAAAAACTGTGGTTTTATTTGAGTTTAGGACTTAATGCATTTAACTATAGCAAATGTTTTCTCCCAAAATGGTGAAACCAATTTCAAACCCATGTACACATTCAACGTTTTTTATGACAGAACTTCGCTCAGATATTGACACTAAGTATAAATATATTACATGAAAGTATAATCTTAGTTTTGGTTCATTTATTTCAAGTTAGTGAAAACTGATTAATACAGATCTAATAAACTTGCATTTAGTAAGTAAGTGAATTTCGGAAATTATAAATATTCTTTTGTTCCATTCTTAGTGAAAAATGCCGAAAACTGAAGAATTTCGGAACGTAAATATAAGATATAGGAAGAGGAATGAAATATATTAAAAACATTTTAAAAATATCTCATATCAATCGGCAGTGCAAGAAAGATTTTTGAAAATTTAAAAAAAAGGCAAACTTGCGAGATTTAATACGGTGGAGATCCAAAGCACAAAATTTGTATACATGGTGAGCGGCTGAAAACCTTTAAATTGCATTGAGGAAGTTTATCGAAAATTTTGTTTGGATATTTCCATTCGAACAAAGCAAAGGAAATTACTAACATTCGGTTTGAAAAACTATGTCGCAAAACACGACCTATGATTTCCATTGCGAATGGGAAAAATACTGGAGATTGCAAAATAATTTTTAAATATGCCAACCACATTTTAATATATATTAATTTGGTTCGACTAATCCAAATTCGAGGTAAGGAGTTCAAAAAAACGTAAGCGAGTGTGGTGTAAACCATCTCATCGCCTGAAACCGCAGTGCATACAATCATCAGCGAAGCATGGAGGAGATTATCTCATGGTTTGTGGCTGTTTCTCAAAATACGGTGCAAGTAGGTTAGTTAAAATTGACGGACGAATGCTTCATATGTTGACATTCTTAGCGAAACTTTAATTTGGAGTTGTTAATCTTCTAACACGATAATGGCACCAAACATACCTTTTGCCTCACTACTCGGGATTTGAATCCAATTGAGCATTTGTGGCCAAATTTGAACTCCAACATACCAAAAAGCAGCCGTACAAACTTACAATCATTTTTCTCAGGTGAAGTGAGTAACGGCTGTGAAATTTATACTTTCATTTAATGCTCAGTGTATATTTATGAAAATGCGAGCAAAATGTGCATACCATCAATCAATTTTATCGCAAATTTCTGAGTCCACTTCAAGCCTTTATGCGCGTGTGACATATTTATGCACAAACATACATTTGTATGCATATACAAATACAGCTAAGTATATAAATTAATGTCACACTTGTGTTTAAAATTAAATACGATGTAAATTATTTATTATTTGCACACTACTTTAAGTGGAGTAATTGATAGCCATTGAGTTGAACTCGACTGGAACAGAGTAATTTATAAAGTGCAATAAAAATTAAACTCTCACACATGTAAATAATTATATTTGACACCAAAGTGCTGCATTAAAAGCAATACGATTCAGTTAGTAATCACAAACCACTACAAATTATTTGTTTATATGTGTGTGTGCGCTTTAAAATGAAACCGTATTTATTTGAGTTTTTATCTGTTTTGTGGTGTAATTTGTCAATGGATATTAGCAAGCTTTCAAATGTCGAAAAAAACACCTTTTCACAACCACAACGGTACAACGGGTCATGAATTTGACACTAACGGTTGACATTGGAATGCCAATTTCACAATATCATTTGAAGCACCATCTGTTGGCCTATTCCATTAGGCACAACTCAACAACCGTTGCATGTATTTTATAATAATTTTAAAATTTCTGCATATTCATCGTATTTAAGGTGAAAATTGTGGTTTCGTTGCACAGCTCTTTAATAAATGTTTCATTAATTTGAAAAATAACTATGTACGAAATACAATTTTATATTCATGACAATATGGTACACTGTGGCGCGCATAAAAACTGGATGAAAAGTAAAAATTACAAGTAAGGAAGAACTAAAGCGGAGAACAACTCGACTTAGGTGGAATAAAACTAACATCGCCTGACTAAAACTCATACATCTTTATTACGAAAATTCACGTTCTGTAAATAATGTGTCTCGCGCGTTTCGCTCAATTTGTGGTCAACATAATTGGCCTACTGAGCGTCCTATACGCAACACCATCACCCATATTGAGACCCAGCATTATTTACTTAATAATATTCACCGGAAAAGACTTCATCCAACACGTAGTGAAGAAAATACAGCAGCCGTAGCCGAGAGTGTGCTCAAAGATCGAGGAGAGCACAAAATACAGTTTGTACAAGCGACAACGCTTGACTCTATAAGCTCTTAAAAACTTCCAAGAAGATCCTACGCTTTCGAGCCAAATTCTGTTCAGCGACGAGCTCCATTTCTAGCTCAATGGGTATATAAATAAGCAAAATTGCCGCAATTGAGACGAAGAGCAAACTGAAGAGAGCCATTTCAACTAGAAAACAGCAACGGTTTGGTGTGGTTTGTGGGCCGTAGCCTAATTGGTCCATATTTCTTCCAAAATGATGCCGATGAACACGTAACCGTCAATAGCGATCGTTATCGCGCTCGTGCTCTCGGCCACAGTTGGTTGCAACAAGACGGCGCCACTTCCCACATTGCATCAATCAATGGGTTTATTGAGAAAACATTTCGGTAAGCAGATAATTTCACGATTTGGCCACCAAAATCGTGTTATCGTTAAAACTTTTCCAGTGGGGATGTATAAAGTCTAAAGTCTATGCAGACAGTCCCGCTTCGATTCAGGCCTTGGAGCAAAACATCAAACCAATCATTCGCCAATTACCATTAGAAAGTCTTGAACAACGGATAGATTATCTGAGTGGTAGCCACAGCCAGCATTTGAAAGAGATAATCTTTAAAGAATAAATGCCAAAATATTTTCTTTCGAGTTATAATATTTCAACATTCTCCACTAAGTTTGAAGTTTCCGGTTTTTTTTTTTTAGTATTACGTTTTAAAAACTATTTGGGCCAAATGACCCTCGCGGCTGCCTAGAACATTCCATTCGAGTAGCATAACTTTCGATCTGTCAGCAATGCCTCCATAATCCAGCGGTGTTAAATCGCACGACTTTGGAAGCCACGGCCCCACACAATGCGCTCACCAAAAGTTTCCTGCAATAAATTCATTGTTTCGGGTTCGGTGGGCATCTCGTTTTGGGCCTACTCAACACATGTGGGACTCGCTTAATGGCCGATCTTGCACGAAATAGATAGAATAGTGTCAAATTATAGTCGCAACATCTCGGTGGGGCTTAATATAAATATTTGAAGAGTTTTATTATTTACAGTGCATCGTTATACTGAATCAGCCAAATATAGAAATAAACTTGTATGAATTAAGCCGGAAAATTACCCAAGGCCGAACGAGGTATTCACTTAAGCAGTTTTTGAATTCTATTTCATCGAAAAAATATCAATAGTGTCCATTCTAATCAATTCTAAGTACCAATGTATATCAACTATCCTTGGGTATAAAAATAGAAATTTATATTGATGTACGTGACAAAAGCAATAGTCCATTTATATTAATACATAGTATTCACTCATGTGAGTGTAATGCCTAAATTCAAGATATACTCCTATTGACGAGTGTGGCAAAGGCAATAATTAAAAGTGTTGACCGCATATAATTTAGTTGGCTCAGCTCGATTTCTTCTGGTTTATTTAATTGCAATAGTGGTTACTGGTTGGCAGTCGATTTTCACTTTGTGAAGTAGCATGAAACATGTTGCAATATTAATGTTGATACTATTTATCGATTTGGGAAAAGGAAAATATTTCCAATTGAAATTTTTACAAATTATCTGCAATATTTATTTTTATAATTAAGGTGGTTGTCAGACAATTTTGTCAAATTTAGTACACTTATTGCAGTATATTGTATCTTTTTGTGATTAGTTATTAATAATTCTTACTCTTGTAGGACCAAAGTGGTGATTTAGTGAGTGATGTGCAGAGAATACTAAAATTATGAAGGGAACAATTCTCCAGCCTGCTGAATGGCAGTGAAAGCATAATACCAGGAGATGCTGAACAGGATTCTTCAACCGATGAAAATGGAGGAGACGTTCCATTGCCCGACCATGAAGAAGTTTGAATAGCAATTACCCGTCTGAAGAACAACAGAGCAGCTTAGGCCGATGGATTGCCGGCCGAGCTATTCAAACACAGAGTCGAAAAACTGATGAAGAGGAGCATGCATCAACTTCTTTGTAGAATATGGGAGCGGGAGACCCCACAATCTGCGCCAACTACGGTGGGATAAGCCTCCTCAACATCGCATATAAGGTTCTATCGAGCGTAGTGTATGAAAGACTGAGGTTCACCAACAAAAAAACTGACGGACGGACCTTATCAGTGCGGCTTTAGACCTCGAAAATCTACCATCGACCAGATTTTCACCATGCGCCAAGTCTTGGAAAAGACCGGTGAAAGGAAGTTCCACAAACAACACTTCTTCTTCGATTTTATAGCCATCTTCGGCAGACTGAATCAGAACCTGCCTCCATTTCTAAACTTTGTTCCCGCGAAACTATTACGGCTGTGATCATGAAACAAATAGTCATCGCATTCGCGACTTGGCTGGCATGTCATGGTTGATAGTCATAAGCTTGAACCTGTAGATAGATCCTTGCACCCACATCAACACTAACAACAATATCAGTCTCGAAATCCAACGCAGAATCACTCCTGCCAACAGGTTCTACTTTGGACTGAGTAGGCAATTGAAAAGTAAAGTCCTCTTCCAATCAACGATGACCAAACTCTACAGGACCTTCATCATTTCCGGTCATTAGCGGTCTTATCACAAAAATACGCGATGCTATGCATAGCGAAGTTAGATGCCCTTTGACCAGCCCCGAACACACTATTAATAAGTTCAAGCCTAGTATTGTCGCTCTGCTATCTGAGTGGATGACCACTTCTCTAAAGGAGGCTGAACTTCGGAGCATGAAATCTACTGATAACTTAATGGCTGCAACTTCGGCCTGGAAGACACTGCATTAGTTAGGAAGTCTAAAACTGGAGTTGATAGAGAGCTCCTGACAGTAATTCCCACCACCGACCTCTCCCCCAAGCTTTAACCCATCCGTTTAAAAGGTCACGGCCCCTGTCCTCCAATGGCTTCTTCCCACCCACAAATCCCTCGTTGGTATTTGGGTAGAGAAGCTGCTGCCAGAGGTCGGTTTGGTGGCTCCGGTATGAAGTCAAAGTGAGTGAGGACTTCCGAGTGTTCAGACACGTGTTCTTTAAGGAACCCAGACTCTCTTTTGCAGTCATATACCTTTCGACGATATTTACAGACAACATGTGCCAGAAGGCGTTAAGTGTCAGTTGGAGTGAACCTTAATGCACCACATATGCTGAAGAGCGCCGCCCGTTGAACGCTCTAGAGTAACTTTCCATGTGTGGTATTTACTAGAGCCCTCCTCTACATAGGGACTCCATAGAACATAATTGGCTTCACTTTGTAGTCGTAAAGCCAGAGGACTACGGTGATAGATCCCGTCCTTCGCTAATGGCTTCTCTATAACAGTACAACCCAATCGTTGCTTTTTTGATCTTAAACGATACTCAAGAACTTTCCTATGAGAGAAAACTACATCTTGTCGGATTCCCCTACTTACATTTCGCCGATCACGTACGTTTCCTTATTCCGTTTCAATCACTCTGTCGCACAGAAGACTGAAAATAAGGTGTCTCAGGTTTGATTCAACCCCAAGATCGTCCAGATCAGTTACAACTGCTTCCGGCAGGACTTTATTGAAAGCTCGCTCTATATCAAGGAAGATTCCAACAGCAAATTACTTAACCCTAATGGCTTCCTCAAGTCGTGACACGATAGTATGCACGTCAGTATCCTGACTTGCCTTTACGATAAGCATGTTGCGCTGCTCCAGCCATCATATAAAGGAAATTAAAAGCTCAAGAATGCTTTTTTAAACGATGCACCTTTTGTTTGTAGAGGAATCGATTACGTTTCTTTTTATAATGAAATATAATGTATATGTACTGTTAGTCTAAACAAATGAACGAGTAGGTACTTAAACAACTTTTTTCCATATTTCTGTGCTTTGACTTCCTGGCACACATAATGCCGTCCACATCTTCCGTTCGACTTTCAATCAATTATACTTCCATTTCCGCAAAACTTGCTTTCTTTTATTCATTCGTTTACTCATTCATTCATTCACTGACTCAGCTGCTCACTCACTCACTCATTAAATGAGTCTCAAGTGTAGCTTAATTAAAGAAATGAACTCACACCGGATACGTGTGCATGGAGAGCGTTTGTAGGTAAACAAAGTCAGTTGAGTGGAAAACCGGAATGATAAATAAACACACACATGTATAACTATTTACAAATAGAAATAAAAAATCAATGAAATATTAGCCGGTGAAAGCAAAGTGAGTGTGAGACCTTTGCCGCAGTCTGATATATATATAACGATTCATATATTGATATACATACATATAAAATAATTTTGCTTCTATTTGAGTATGCATGTTGTTGTTGTGTTTTTCCCCTCTTCTTTTTTTCTATTTGCGCCAACAGCGGCGATGACAGCATATAAATAAATGGCTACAAGAAAACATGCACGAGTGCACGAATACAATATGCGCTAACGGGATATAGCATATAGTCATGTGTTTGTGAGCACAAGCGCAGATGCTAGATAAAATTAAATAATAAAAGACACGATGCGAGGATGAAGGGGGGAAGTTACAGTTGACTTTAATATTGTCAATATATGTAGGTACTGACATTTGTCATTTGGGGCCTTCACCCCTAAAGGCAAAAATAACACAGCCCCATTGACTACGGAAAGCAAAGCTAATATGCATAGCTAACCATGTGTGAGCGTATTTATGCAGACGTGTTTGTGTGTTAGTTCGTTTTCATTGTGGCTGCTAAAGGGAGTCGAAATTAGTCTGATATCATCGCAGAACTATATGAGAGCAAATTGGTTTGCAAAATAGAAAGCATTGCCAAAAATATGCGACGTTAGTGTATGTCTATGTGCATGTATGTAAGTAAGCAAAAAAAAGGAACATTTCACATAACTGTGTATGCGGTAGTAAATACGCCTAAGGGATTTACGAGCAATTAAAGCAAAAGATTGGCTGCTATGAAATGTGCTTTATACCAATACATACAAACGAGTGCATATATGTATAAGTATGTGTATGTATTAATGTGCAAACATTTGCACACAAGTGTGAGAACAGAAAATTAGATAAATACATACATAAGTAGGTACGAGTTGGCTGGTGATACAAACTGGCTTTGCAGACTGGCTTCAAAGCTTTTAGGGGCAAATACATATAAATATATATGTATGTTTGTATGTTTGTGTTTGCGCAACCATATAGAGTTCATCATGCATTCACTTCATTTAGTCAGTCAGCATGAGAACTTAGCGTTAATTGCTTATCTACGTGATTTCTTACCAAATTAGCTTTGCAAATTGCAAATGGAGAACAAAGCTTAAATCAAGGTCCAAGAGTACATATATACCTACAGACACATTTAACTCTGTTTACGAATGTATTTGTGCACGAAAATGAATGAAATGAATGTATTTATGCAAATGTGTATGTGTGCTTAGCATTATAGTCCAAGCGTATTTGGCAATGAAATATGTCAGCGCTTTAGATTGTCAATGGGAACCAACAACGCAGACGTTTCAGTTAATTAAATAAAAGCATTAAATACTCGGATAAATATCTATAGTATTTGAAGTTTTATAATTGGATATTTCCGCTTCCTTGTCTGACGTCAAGGGCATTATACCAATTTTCTTGCTTTGATATTTTTTAGACACGAAAGAACTAAAAATTGTACCCTCTCGTAACAAGTTCAAAAAAATATCAAGTTGAAAATAGAGTTATATAACATATTATATAAGAATATTATTTTATTCGGAAATTAGCAACATTTTTTTCCATAACTAAAGAAACAGGTGGTTGGAAGATCGAAAGAAATCTAAATAGATCATACTGACGATATGCAAGCAGAGGTACTTTTAACAATAACCACTGTCCAGCTATAATGTTATTTTTGCTTAATATTGTTTGGCAATTCATTATGAAAAAAAGCCCGAACAACGTTTATAAATCGTTCAACTTTATTTTGAAAATTAATTTTATGTTAAGAATAAGTTTCGCGCGCTTCGCTCAACTGATGGTCAACATAATTGGCCTACTGAGCATCCTATTCGCAACACCATCACCCACCTTGAGACCCAGCTTCAATTATTGGATAATGTTTGACCGAATAGACTGCTACACTTTCCCAAGCGATATTGATGCCCTCTATGGGCTCATGAAATGTACTAAGAGGAGCTGAAGTTTTCACCGATAACCGACTATTTGATGTCTGCATTGAAGTCTGACAACAAGACGACGCTACTTCCCACACATCGCATCAAACAATGCATTAATTGAGAGAACACTTCGGTGAACAGATAATTTCACCTTTTGGGCCGGTCGATTGGTCACCAGAAAGAATGTTCCTTCAAGTATTAGTATACATTCTCCATTAAATTATCTGTGTTTTTTCTTTAAAAAAAGGTAGGAAACCTAGAAATGGAGCACCCTTTATAATGAAATTATTGTATTCGAAAATTGGCAACATTTCCTACTAAAAGAAATAAATAAATTATCTAGACGTAAATGGAGAAGGTGTTTGGTAGGGGAAGAGGATACGAACTCATTATACATATATCGACGGGTCCAAAATTGACTGCGAAGTATGCACGGTGTTCTTCTCTCCCTCTCTGTATTCTTCTACAGGACTCAGCTGGTATCTTCAAAGAGAAAGTTCCAGGTGGAGAATGTGGTGTTCTACTGAATACATACAAAGATTAATTTCAGTGTAGTCGACAAGTGTAGGAAGCCCCTCTAGAAACTGAGGCAGACATCCGAAAGACTAATTTTAATACATAATTTTAACAAATAGCCAACACAAAGGAATATACAACTAAATACATTATAGCGAAGTATATAGTATATGGGTCAAATATGCTCAGACTATCACCAAGGGCTTACTAAATAATAAGAGCACGGAATGGAAACTCACAAAAGAAGTGTAGAACTCTTTTGTGAGTTCCCGGTTCTATCACAAACCCGGCATAGAACTAGAAATTGAGAAGTTGATAATCCATTTACCAGAAATCGGAAAATTGCCACGCCCACAAAACTGTTTAATACGAAAAATACCACATTTGATAACGGAAGTGATAGTGGGATATCTCTCCAGACTTAAATTTCTTTAAGCTTTGGTAAAATAGTGCATTTCTCTATTTCTTATTTTGGGCAGGTCATTCGCTGAACTACCTGTATATCGTTTTCGTCGTTTACCTCGTTGTTCCATGGACTACGATACTCACCATTTTCCTCTCGAAAACTCGTAACGTCGACTCATCAGATGTTGTCATCGTCCAAGCCTCTGCACCATATAGCAGAGCATTGATGATGAGTGACTTGTAGAATTTTGTCTTTGTTCGCGGAGAGATTATACTTCTCAATTTCCCACCCAGTCCGAAATAGCACCTGTTCGCCAGAGTTATTCTGCGTTGTATTTCAAGGCTGACGAGCTAAAAACTTCAGGAACACGGTCCTTATCGATGGTGAAAAAGTACTCTCCTCACGGGCTGTCACATTATCCTTGTCCATGGCCAAATTGAGCGGATTAGATGTCACTGCATTTGTTTCTAATCTTTGCAGATTCAATAAGTGGAGTACCGTTTGGTTAAGTTAATCGAACAATGGAACGATTATGTTGAAAGGGATATGGTCAATTTCTCTTTTTCAATTTTCCGAAATTTTCGTTTTTCTTCCTTAGACTAACTACTTCTCACATCGACTTTATATGCACTCATGGCTAGCCAACTCCAACATTTGCACTACTGGTATAGTACCGATAAATGTAATTCGCAAAAGGCATCATAAGATTGTAATACGCGAACTGGTGTTCATATCAACTCTGATCAACGCACCGCATGCGTGGAAACCCTCAAAACCTTAACAGCGACATTCTCAGAATACAGCTTATCCGCGCTCACGTCCGCGAAGACAATAGTCATATTGATGGTGTTTGCTATGCAATATAACGGCATCTATAATTACAAATCAGCATTCACAAAGCACACTCAACAGCTTAGCAATCCGAACCCGTTTAGCCGCAAATCAGCTTAAGTTAATTAATAAACTTTTGTGACTACCAAATCGAATTTTGACCGCCTGACATACTAATAGACACATACGTAAACACATATTTCTAAAAATATCATATTGAATTTATCATATTGTATCATACTAATGCACATATAGTATATGCTCAGCCGAAGTAGCGCTATCAGCAGTAAAAACAACAACACTGTCGCTTTTAGCCACAGAGTAAAGGCGCCATCGTCAGCGGGTATTATGCCACTTAGATGTTATTTCAAACGGATTAGCCACTAAAATTATGCTACTATTTGGTATATAATATGGTTTCATATTAATTCAGATGAACCATGATGTAACCCTGCTGGAAATTAAACACATTTTTAAGAACCCGACATAGTAAGTTAGCAGTTTAGTTAATCAATGAGTTTTATTTAGATTTATTTATGATGAGGTCCGCCTCGAATATTATATATAGACATATACACTATTATTATGAAACCTCATTCGGCTTTACATGTAAAATAAATACAATTTCAATGCAGATAGCCCAAATATTGCCAAGAACATGTGACAAGCACCCTTTGAAAAGAATAGAAATCAGTCCAAACCTTTATAGCTCTCATATACTGAATATGAAGAATAATCTATGTTTGAGACTATACTGTGCTTTATCTGGCGCATCTCTATGCCTACAGTGCGGAGTTTACAATCACAACCAGACTTGAGATAGGTATACATCAGCGGGTAAAAAATTAGATAATCAGTGGGAAACATGGGGGTAAACGTGGGGATAAAAACGAGTGTGTCTTAGGCCGAGCGAATATTTAACTCACTCACGTACGTATACATGTCATCATACAACAAAATAACCCGAAAATGTGCGTTGGTGTTCGCGCATAGAGAAAAATGTGTAGTTCCATTGAAATATTTGTCACAAGCGGGTGTGTCAGTTACGATTCGCGATACTTTCTGAATACACCTCGTATACAAGGAAAATTGGCGATGTGTAATTTGTGTACATATGTGGTTAACCGTTTGAGGAGGACAAAGCTATATAATAAACAAATATAGTTTGTGTATGTATGTATTGAATAACTGATATGTGATTGCTTATATTCTATATAAATTTTCGATTTTGCGCACCCTGCGTCTCTCAGCGACATAAGTTCATGGCGTATTAATAAGCCAACTTATTGTTATTGTTTGTTTATTCATTTGTATAATGTCTTAGAGAAATTATGAACTACTTTCCCTGCGAGAAATTGAGGCTTTGCAATGCTAAAGTTTAGGAATGGAATAACTGTTAACACTTTGTAAGACAGCAACCTTTAACAAATGATTTCAGCCATGCCCTAAAATTAAATCAGCCCTAAAATTAAATCAGCTATGACGAGGTGACAGCATTGCCAGAGTAATGTGTATATTTAAACTTTTATTTCGAATTACTGTATGGCAATGCCGTCAGCGATTAATATAATTTCAGTACAGTTTGCATTTAAGGAAAATTGATGCATTGGCTAGTTAACAGTTTTATGAAAATAAAATATCTGTATTGATCGAATCGATCGAGTTTTCTCTCATTTCTCTAACTCCATTAACTTAGAGTGTTATTTTGCTAGTTTTAGTATACGGAGAAGTACTTTATTTTTCTCAATATATTTGGCGTCCTTTTGATATTATTTTATTTATGGTATAGCCTGTTTATGATTACCATTTCCAAGCGCCGTTTTCTCTCCTTATTCGCTGGACCAAATTGACTTCAATTAAATGTGAATTTTTGTTTGAGTGAGCACAAGAATTTATAGACGCCATAAAATATATATTTATATGTATAAATAATTAAGTTATGAATAACAGTAAATGGATATGAAATTGGGTGGTTATAAATAATCCTTTAATGCCGCACTTGTTTGCACAAATTTATATACTTTTCTTTAACTCTGTTAATCCGCTCTTAACTTTGGTATTTTCATTTAATGGCTGGAAATACTGGTCGGGTAATCGAAGTGGCATAAATGTTTAGCTCAGCTTAACTCTAAATTACAGAGGTTTCACATATAATCTTTCAATCGTCACATAGTATGATAGTATGGCGGCATAACATATTGTTTGTTAAAGCCATAGCTTATGGTATTCCTTTGGATTTGATTATTGCAATTCGCAAGTGTATAAAATGTTCGGTTCGACCCGCACTTAGTCCTTCCTTACTTGTTTTTCATAACGTTAAATTTTCTCATAAAATTTGATATTTTTAGATGTAACCGATATCTTGCGAGAGAGACTTTCACACCGTGAGGTAGCATTGTTGTACCTCCACCATTCGCATAATACGTAACATAATGGAAAATTCGCCAAAAAACGGAAATGTCCTCAGTCACTGAATCGGAAAATTATTACGAAACTCAGGACAAGGGCATGTTACAATGCGATAGAAGTCAATAAGCAGCTTCGGAAATATAATCACCTAAACGTCTGTGATAAAACAATTCGCAACATCTTTCAAGAAAATTGTCGTTCCAAGGTTAAAAAAACTCTTTTAACAAAGCGCCATAAAAATTTGAGGTTACCTTTCTCAAAAAATTATGAAAATTTCATAATCGAGGAATGGAAGAGAGGAATCTGGTCTGACGAGACCAAAATAAATCGATTTGGATCAGATGGGATGTAGGGCGGCAAAGCTCTCGATTAGCCGCTCTAGTAACCGGAAGAATTCAGGTACTTAGCAAGTAGCGATTCACTTCCCCTAAATCTTGAAGAATTTTGCAAACAAGCAACAGCGCATTGGATAAAAGTCAAAAACCTTCTTGGAACTGGTTTTGCAAGCAAGGGGTAACTATAGGAAATATTAAATTCAAAGTCAATGAAATACGTTTTGGTTTTTGAAAATAATAACCACCGCTTCCAATAATGAGACGA
This sequence comes from Bactrocera dorsalis, assembly GCF_023373825.1. Classification (NCBI taxonomy): domain Eukaryota; kingdom Metazoa; phylum Arthropoda; class Insecta; order Diptera; family Tephritidae; genus Bactrocera; species Bactrocera dorsalis. The sequence goes on along the minus strand of NC_064304.1, from coordinate 43,876,800 downwards.
TTCTGGCCATCCATCAGATAGTAACACGACTACTCCCAAATAACGATTATGCGGAAAACTTCCAAGGGTCTGATAACTCACTGTACGCTATAATATCACACACTGTGCAAATATATGACAACCACGCCTACTTCTTGTTTGACAAACTTTTAAAGTCAATCAGATGGATGTTCACTTCACAGTCTATAATATAAACATCAATAAAGTTAAAAAAAAAACATTTAAGCTCAAAAACTGTCGAAATCGTATCTTGACAACAAAAATTTAGTTCTAGCATTGAAATTCGGAGATTAAGATGACTGCTTGCCGTTGTGCCAAATGGGCAAAATCGGGTCAATACTGGCCTTATTTCCATACCCTCTTCTTCGTTATTGGCGTACACACCGCTTACGCGATTATAGCCGAGTTAACAAGAGCGCGCCAGTCGTTTCTTCTTTTCGATACGTGTCGCCAATTGAATATTCCAAGCGAAGCTAGGTTCTTCTCCACCTGGTCCTTCCAACGGAGTGGAGGTTTTCCTCTTCCTCCGCTTCCCCCGGCGGGGGAAAAATTTCAGAGCTGGTACAACATGACATAGCCAGCGTAACCGCTGTCGCTTAATTCGCTGATCTATCGAATGCGATATTTGCCGTGGCCAACGCGCAAAGGACCATAAATCTTTCGCAGAACTTTTCTCTTGAAAACTCGCAACGTCGACTCATTAGTTGCTGTCATCGTCCAAGCCTCTGCACCATATATCAGGACGGGAATTATGAGTGACTTATAAAGTTTGGCTTTTGTTCGTCTAGAGAAGACTATACTTTTCAATAGCAATAGAACCTTATACCCGATGTTGAGGAGGCTTATCCCACCGTAGTTAGCGCAGATGGTGGGGTCTTCCTTTTTGTGGTTTGGGCAGAGCACACTTAAATCCGTTGGGCGTGCTTTCGTCCGACCGTATTTTACAAAAAGCTGATGCATGCTCCTTATCAGTGTATATCCATATACCTAATATAAATAATATCAAACTTCCGGTTGACTTCTGTCGATTAACACCTGTATGTAAGCAATATTAAATTCAGACAGAGTCTCTACTAATAATGTTATTCAGTATATCCTTTTGCCAAAATGGGCAAGGTCAATATTTCGCCTAGTTCCCCTATACTTATTATCCGCTGCAATATATATCTTATATATTGGTCAATCTGTGAAGTTTCTTAATGAAATTCAGACAGCTTCTATTACCAGTAACTGTAAAAAATCGGGTCAAAATATTCCTTATATAAATACCATAAATTCAATTGGAAAGTATATGTATGTACATAAATGAAGTTCAATCTTTCGGTTGGCTTTACACCGGGTATATCGGTCAGTATATAAAATGACATAAGAAAACTAAGTAAAATAAGTAAGGAAGAGCAAAGTTCGGGTATAACTGAATATTTCATTTCTCTCTCAATTTTATTGATATATCTCACGTATTGGCCGATATATGCGAATATCTTTATAATGGTTGTCAAAAAAGTCTTGCGGTATTTTTATTAAATTTAAAATTGGTTACAATAATGCGATTGAAGTCAAATATGCGCCGTTTTGTTCGATGACGCGTTCCCAACGAGATGCCAACTTCATAATGCCCCTCTCATAGAAGCTCGCTTCCCTATTGGCAAAAAACTCGGAGAGCCAATTTTCACAGGACTCTCTTGTGGCCAACTTCAGACTACCAAGCGCGTTCGCCATGGACAGAAACAAGTGGTAGTCACTTGGTGCGAGATCCGGACTATACGGTGGATGCAAAAGAACCTCCCATCCGAGCTCCCGGAGCTTCTGGCGCGTCACTAAAGATGTGTGTGGCCTGGCGTTGTCCTGATGGAAGACAATGCGGCCTCTGTTGATCAAAGATGGCCTCTTCAAGCGGTCCAGTTGTTGGCAGTACAGGTCCGAATTGAGGGTTTGACAATAGGGGAGCAGCTCATAGTGGATTATTTCCTGCCAATCCCACCAAACAGACAGAAGAACCGTCCAAGCCGTCAATCCAGACTTGGCTACCGTCTGGGCCGCTTCACCGCTTTTCGACCATGACCATTTGCACCTTACGTTATCGTAAGTGACCCACTTTTCATCGCCAGTCACCATACGCTTCAAAAACGGGTCGATTTTGTTGCGATTCAGAAGCGATTCGCATGCGTCGATACGGTCAAAGATGTTTTTTTGCGTCAATTCGTGTGGCACCCATACATCGAGCTTCTTAGTGACTCCAAGCTTCTTCAAATGGTTAATAACGGTTTAATGACTCATGTCCAGCTCTTGACCGATGCTACGGCTGCTACTACGAACGAAAACGTTGAAACCATCGTTTCGCAGTGGAAATGGAAACTGTATCGGGTCCATAAACTGCACAAATTTTATTGTCGGCTTGAGATGCATTTTTGCCTTTATCGTAGTAGTACTGTAAAATATGTCGTATTTTCTCTTTATTTTGCTCCATGTTCGCGACGCTATAACTCACGAACGACTTAAAAGAAACAACAATCAATCAAACACGTGTTAGCGCGTGAAATGAGCTTTCCAAAAAGATATAGCGAAAATACCGCAAGACTTTTTTGACAACCTATTATTAGGTATATGGATGGTAAAGGAAGAATTGATCCCAATCAACCCATTATATCACACTGACACACCATTGTTAGGAAAGTATGCATTATCGATGCATTTCAGTTATATAACTCACACATTGGCCTATATTTTCTATCAAAAGTCAACTATAAGTACTGTGTCAAGATATTATGTACCAAGGCTGAATAGTTTTGTCCCAATTTTGAAAATTTTTGACCATAAGGTGGCATACTCTAAAGGCACTATTCCTGCATAATTTTACCCCGTTACATTAACTGCTTCTTGATTTATACGTTTCAAAGGAATTAATCAAATGGAATTTTAAAATTCTGTTATATGGGAAGTAGGCGTTGCTGCAGTTCGATCTTTTCATTTAATTAGTTTGATTTTAATATAATCATTTCAGAACTGCAAGTAATGTAACTAAGTGTGTCTTCGATCCATTATACATATAAACGCTTTAATAAGATACCAAATAGGTTTGTAGTTCTATCACTATATCATCGAATAATAAATGTTGATTTTTCGAGATATTTCCTTATATGTAGTATAATATATAGTTTTGTAAATAGCTAAAGGCCTTTCACGGCTTCGATCCTTCATCGTCACACCTTATCTTAGTCCCATTTTGGTTGTATTTCTATTCGAGCAGTTCAAGAATGCAAATAGAGCAGAGCTCTCTCCCATCTGCAGCATTTCTATCCATATTTACACATTTATTTAAAAAGCCATCGCTTGTCACTTACTTTATCTTGCGCAAATTCTATTCAAACATTTAATTGTATGCAAGTCGCTGTCGCTGTCGCTGCAGCTGCTGTGGTTAATTAAAAGCAAACAATGGCCCAAATAAAAACGCATCCAAAATAGGTTGCCACGCATGGGCATATACGAATTAACCAGCCAAGTCGCAAATTAACATGCTCGTACATACATATATCTAGTGCATATAGAAGCTTAAAGGATAAAAGCAGTGTTGTAAAAGGATAGTTCTTCACCAACTGCCATTAACAACATTAAGTATAAATGCCACATTACGAGTATTGCTGAGCTTGTGTGAGTGAGTAGGAGTGCGAGCGGTAAGTGGATTGCCGTAAAGCGCTTTTCGCATTTTTCATAAAAATGCTTCCCTCCTCATACCGCTGCTTACGCGCAGTGCATAAAAAAAGCTTCGAAAACAAGAAAAATGTGGCATCTCTTTTTCGCATTTTCCGCTGCCTGTTTTGATTCTCACTCGCTTATTTCGCATTGTAATGAAACAATTAAGTGAGTGAAATTAGGTTAGTACCACAAAGTACGAGGAATTCCAAAGCAAAGTTAACAAAATTCATCTACATCGACAATAAAATTAAAAAACTCGCATAAAGTGTAAAAACAAAATTAAAAGTACAACTACAACAAAAAATGCGTATAAATATATACGGCACAATGCATTTGTACCGAGGAGACTGAGGCGCACTTGCAACAGCCTGGGAGCGCATTGCATTTGCAACAATTATATGCTCACATAACGGTGCGGGCACACGAGCGCTTAGCGGTGCGGCGGGGACGCTAAATAATAGCGAGTGCTTTGGAAAGGGTGCTAGGAATGGGCAAGCGTTGGGCGGCAATCGCAGTGTTAAATGTTGCAGCAAGTGAGGGTTAACAAAAAATAACTAAAAGAAGAAAAAAATACGGTAAAATAAAAGCAAACAAAAAGCTGCAATTGTGGCAAGCTTGACGGTAATGGCAATTGCATTGTTGTTTTTTGTTGTCGCTTACTTCAACTGCTGTTGGCCTACATTTGTTCTGCTCGGCGCTGGGCGCTTGGAGCGCGCTGTATGCGCGGAACGGCCATTGTTGCCATTGTTCGGGCCGTTGTCGCAGTAGACGCGAAATAAAAGGAATGCTGCAATAAAAAGCGCCACTTGACCAATTGTGCATTAAGCAATTAAATCGCTTTTATGCAATTTATTGTAGTGCGCATATGCCGGCGCGCATGCATAGCTGGACATCATATGCACAAGCAGACACAGTTAGACACAAGTAATGGCAGTGTGCGTAGAAACAGTGCGCAGAAAACAGACATTTCAGTTAGTAGTCCACTATGACCTTTTTGTTTTATGTTGTTTTGTTGTTGTTTGATTGCGGAATTACTTGATTTTGTTTTTATTTCGACTTGCCAGCGCGTAGCAGCTGCAAATATTTGAAAATCTAACAACAAAAGCGAAAAGAAACGCAGACGTGACCCATCAATTTGTAACTGCTGTGACAATGGCAACTCTAAAAGTACTGACCTTATTTCAGCGCTTTAATTTGCTCTCATTTCGTGTGTTTAAAAGAAACAGTTAAATTATGTGTTATCTAAAAATTAAAATAGTGAATTTAACTAAGCACATAAATTGACGTAATTGCGGTTTTCTATTATGATCCTTGTAGTTGCTGTCCTCACAAGAGTGTCATGAAAAGTTTAGAAGACATTCGAACAAAGGAATAACGGAAAGTATAAGTCCAATAGAGAGCGATCAAAAGCTGGTAAAGAAACTTTTTAAATTGGATGTAGTAGGAAAGTAAGATCTTTGGAGCATTTGAATTTTTTGAATAGTTTTTCTCGAAACTACTCTTTTTAAACTGGCGTCCACGATTTCTCAAAAACGGTTCCATAAATTGTTTTAAAATTTTAATGGTAGATTCAAAATACATATGGCTATCGCCCGAAGTAGGATTTTAGAAATATATATATTGAACCAGTTTTCTCACAAAAAAGTAGTTGGAAAAATCATAACATTTTGGAATCATGGACGCCGTTTGTCTACCTAGTACCTTCAAGGCGCGATTGAAGCGATAAATTCCGCAATTAAAAAATATTATAGTTTCAATTTAAAACATTGAGAATTATAGTTAAGGGGTTATATACAGTTAGGAGGTCGAAAAAGTCATTTTTCAAGAATTTTTTCTAAGCAAACTATTTGGTTTTTTGATTTGAAACTTAGCAGGTATATTAAGACAATCTTAAACTATATTCACATATTTTTTATTGCCAAAATTAATTATCGGGAACGTTGATATTGTCAATTTTGCTGAGGTCCGCAAAAAAACAGGCCTCTTGCGGTGAACACGATATCTCTGGACTGGATCATCCAAAATGCAAAAACCAAATAAATTTGATTAATGTAATAAATAACCTAGTGATTGATCGAAGAAATTAGCAAAAAAAAAAAATGTTGACAAAATGGCGACTACTCAAAGCAAAAGGTTCGATTTTCGACCAAAATTCGGGTCTTTAAATGTTTATAAAAATAAGAAATTTTCATCGGATGGGGAAATCCTACCATTAGTTACTAAAAAATATATGTGTAAAAATATCAGACCGATCAGCTCAGCCGTTTCTGAGAAATCTTGCTCACCGACTTTGAAAACACCGTTTCGAGAAAAACGAGTTTAAAGTTTTGAAAGCACTTTACATGTAGTCGGCGCGCCTTCACTAATGTGTCTATAACTTCGAAAATATTCGTCGGATCGACTTGAAATTTTGTGTGTGTATACTCAGATATATATATATTAAGAAAACGCAAAAAAAGTCGATTTTTTGAAAATCCTAACTGTATATAACCCTTTAAGGTCTTTGTTAATATATAGCTAAAATTTGGCTGTTCTATTCTTTTTTTCATTTTACATAAAAACTACGAAAAAAAATACATCTAAAAAATAGCCGCCATTGAATGACCCTTATAATAAATTGATTTTGGATATTATAATAAAGCATGAGACGTGACGATGATGATTTTATATGATAGCATTGAAACAGCATACACACTCAATATCAGCGCCTGTTTGGGTTTTGGATTACATCATAAACAATATTACATTATAACTTACAAAATTGACAGATACTTACCGTAAAAAGTGTATATATTGTATATTAGCTACATATAAATACTATTGAATCGATATTTCATATTTTTGGATACCGATCACAGTAGCGCAGTATGGAGTCCTTTATTTCCTAGTTTATTTTTATACCCTTAAACAATTCCTTCCATAAAAAGTAGCTCTCATATTAGTACGTAATTTTATATTTTCCATGGAAGGCAATATGGGCGATGATATTAAGCATGACAGGAAGAGTCTGTCGGAAATCTCCAGTAAATTCAAAAATTATCCCGCCCATGAGAGCAAAGGAGTTTCTAAGGCCTTTTAATGTTCTGTCCACGGCCTCTATGTGTGTTTTATGGCTCATGGTGCATTCGTGCCACATAATCAATGAGGCGTTTTGCAATAATTAACCATTTTTAGCGGATAGAACATATTGATTGTTGTTCAAGATTTATGAATAACGGAAGTTTAAAAGATAAATATGCAGTTTTTTCATCCTTTAGAAGAGTTGCACCAATTCCTGACGAAGCAACTTCTATTGCTATCTTCCCTGATTGTATTATTTTAGCAAGAATAAAATTTGCTAGACACGTTTTGCCAGTACCCTGGCGCATCCAAAAAAATGTTGTTCTTGTTATTATTCACGCTATAACTCGCCCTTGTTTATGTGTTCCAGCTTAGCTAAATATTAAATAACCTTCTCTATTATAAGTAAGTAATAATTTTTTTTTTTTTTTTTATTTACGCTTGTAAGTCGGTTAAAAATTAAAATTTTCTGATTTTTTTACAAACCATCCTCACTGGATTACCTTCAAAGTGGTTCCCCAACATATTTTTATTTATCAGATTAAGGAACCTCGAAAAGGATCAACCGATTCTATTTATCTGAAAATTTACACATTTGTGAGGGAAACACACATATTTGTTTTTCAGGATGAAATGGCAGCTCTTGAATCTCTTCAGCTTGCTCTTTGTATTAAATGCCGAAAATTTGTTTGTTTTCATACTTATTGAAATTTGGCTCGTAAACGTCGGATCTTCTTAGAACTTTCTGAGAACTCATAGAGCGCAGCGATGTCGCTTTGGGAGGTCATCAGTCCTTGCAAAAGCAATATTTTGCACCCTTTTTATTTGATATCTTGAGTCATTCCATATCTCAGTCCGAGTTGCAGCGAACGGCGACAAATCAACTCACCACGGTTTTTATGTACACTCTCAGCTACGGCTGTTATATTTTCTTCAATTCGTGCTGGACGTGGTCTATTTGATCAAATATTATCCCTTAATGAATGCTGTGTATCAAGATAGGTGTTAGTCTTTCTACGATGAAATGCCAAATAATGCTGAACAAAAATAACATGACAGCTTGAATCGACACATAATTCTCTCAGAAGCCGAAATGAATGAGAGCCTAGTTCCAATGTATTTAATAACAGCCACGCAGAGGTGGGTTAGTCTAAAAGAAAGCGTGTAGATGATTTCAACTCGCCATATTTCAGAGAACTTCCCGAATCTACATTTGAGAAAGTACCAATTCAACGATAACTATTTAGAATTACTATATAACTAGAGAGTGACGAATATTCCGGAATGTGAGGACTTCAAAAGACTTCTTAAAATTTACCCACAGTGTATAAAAACTTTGAAATAGCATCGATGTTGAGTTCATAACAGTGCACTGTTCTATACTAAACTCAGAGGAAGACTCTGTTAAGCCCACAATCACTTTTCCTATAGCAATCTGCGGATTTGAGCCAAGATAGAGAGTAGGTAACCTTTTGGGTGCAATAACAAATATTAGTTTGGCAATTCCACGGGAATAATAAAATAGTGTTCTAATTTCAATTCCAGCGTCCGGCCTCGAATATCAATAGAAAAGATTTAATTGTAAGAACAATATGTATGACTCTTTGGAAAATGTTCGGATTATCGTAAGAAGAACACTTTGACTATCTTGGAGCTTGCTTACTTACTGTGCACTTATTTTGTTACAATCGTAAATAAAGAGTTTTGCATTCTTTTGCTTTCACCATAAAATTGCACATTGTTACTCTGCTCAATTAGAAAAAACGCAACACTCAAATTTCCCGTAGACTGTAAATTTGCTTATTACCGAATATAATTATACCATATCTAAGCACGTTGCATGAGGTAAAAACAATTATTTTTACCTAAACCATTTAATTTGATTTACAGAAAATTTTATACAGATTTACATAAAAAGCATCAAAGCTTCGAAAAGTATCGCTTGGAAAAAAGTTTACCATTTATTGTAATTAAATTTATTTTGCGCCAAATTTTGTGGAATTTCGCAAAAAAGCGTTTGGGAAATTTAATTAAACCGAAAATTATATTAATTAAAAATATACGGCAAACTCATCATTTTTATAAAACGAAACAAAAACTGTGGTACACAAATTTATAGTGGCTGGAAGCGATAACTTACGAAGTCATTATTCAAATGCCTATACGTGATGTAAATAGCTATAACTTTTACTTGGATTATTAAAAATGGCGAAAACTAAACTCATGTACGTAGGTATATACAAGTTTTTTTATATTTGCAACCAGTTGCTACAGGGTGTTAAAGTTTTGTTCACCTAATGGTTGTACGTATCACCTAAAACTAATCGAGATAGATATGGGGTTATATATATGTATACAATATAAATGATCAGGATGATGAGAAAAGTTGAAATTCGGTTGACTGTCTATCTGTCCGTCAATGCAATCTGTAACTTGAGTTAAAATTGAGTTATCTCGATGAAGCTTCGTATGCCGGTAGATGGGCGTAATAGGACCCCTGCCACGCCATTAACCGAAAACAATAAAGTGGCATAACTTAACACTAACTTAAGGTATAAAGCTGTTATTTGATATAGGGGATCGCAGTAGCAAGAAAATGGGCGTGGCCCGCCCTCCAACAAGCTTTGTGTACATATCTCATAAAGCCGAAGACGCGGGAGACCAGCCAACACATGGAGACGGAAAGTCGAAGCAGAAGCTCAAAGAAGTGAGTATTCTTGGAGAGAAATTAATTTCAAAGCTTTAAATAAAATTAATTATAATTTGTTTATTGAGGCCCTATGTTCCACCTAGAAACTACGGGGAAATATATATACATATACTCCTCAATACGCCTAAGACATTAAATTTTACCTCCGAGATGGTATAGAGAGCTTTATGGGAGCCGGTGTGAAAATTGGACGATCCGGCACAGCCCACTTTTTGGTGAAATCCGATATCTCGGGACTCGACCCACCGATTTCAACAAAATTTGGTACGTGGCATTCTTCTTACATTTTTATATAACAACGTTAAAATGGACGAAATCGGGTAATTGCCATCCTATTATAATGGTATGTCATGTCATGTCATATGTGAGTCCATTAGCCTTTATAGAAGCTACAGCTGGAAGTTTGCCTAATTTATAGTTATGAAGTACTTTGCGTTATCCTGTGTTCCTCTGCCTGGTTTTGAGAGAAGCACAACTTTGATTTCTTTCTAGCTTTTTGTGACATAATCATTTTGAAAGGGCTGTCAGTAAAGCAAACTTTTTTCTGTGTGGTTTAAGGTCGCTTTAAAAGCTCTTCAGAACATGTTGCACACAAGTGCAAATATACATTACAGATACAATCACCATTAGCCAACCAATACACTCAGGTAATAAATGTATTTTATAATATTTTAAATACGACACAATTAATGTATATATTATATATAGTTGTACGTAAATTCTTTAAAAGAAAAAAATTCCTGAAATTAATACAATTTATATTATTTTTCTGTCTAAACCCGAAACATTTCTTTTACATATCATCGCAATAAAATAAATGATATTTTTTTTTTTAGAAGTAAAAAATGGCGACAAATTAATTTTCACCGTTCACCGAATGTGAGAGGCACACAGAGGCGCATAGTTTAATGAACAAACCATTCACCTGCGCAAATGTGTTTCGAATTATCACGTTTTAAATTAATAAATTACCATAATCAATAGCAATTGCATATTAGAGTGTAAGTATATTGATAAAAACAGCAATAAAAAAGGTGTCAATAAACAATTAAAGGTTTTGTCGTTTTAATTTATGGTCCTTTCACAGAGATATCACTAAAACACATTCATCGTTTGCGAAGAAATATTTTTCAATATCAAACACTCTCTTTAAAAATTTCAAAATTAATTTATATATTTAAACTAATAGATTTATGCAACAAAGTATAATCTATTGACAGAAAAAATGTTCATAAAACTACACCACTGGACATTTTAAATTATATTTGTTTAAACAAATTACTAGATATCGCTTTGTATATATTATTTACGGCAATATGAGTGTTTCTAACTCATCCTGTGTCCGTAGCTGTTCTTCAATCTGCTGCTGGAGAAAATTATTCGAGCTGCAGAACTGAATCAAGCAATCTTTTATAAGAGTGTACAGCTAATGGCGTATGCTGATGATATTGTTATCATCGGCCACAACACCCGCGACGTTAGTTCTGCTTTCTTCAGACTGAACAAGGAAGCAACGCAAATGGGTCTGGAAGTGATAGAGGGCAAGACGAAATATCTCCTGTCATCAAACAAACAGTCGTCGCACTCGCGACTTGGCTCTCACGTCACTGTTGACAGTCATAACTTTTAAGTTGGAGATAAATTCGTCTATTTATGAACCAGCATTAACACCACCAACAATGTCAGCCTGGAAATCCAACGCAGGAAAACTCTTGCCAACAGGTGCTACTTCGGACTGAGTAGGCAATTGAGAAGCTAAGTCCTCTCTCGACGAACAAAAGCCAAACTCTATAAGTCGATCATAATTCCCGTCCTGCTATATGGTGCAGAGGCTTGGACGATGACAACAACTGATGAGTCGGCGTTGCGAGTTTTTGAGAGAAAATTTCTGCGAAAGATTTACGGCCCTTTGCGCGTTGGCCACGGCGAATATCGCATTCGGTAGTTCAGCGAATTAAGAGACAGCGGCTACGCTGGCTAGGTCATGTTGTTCCAGCTCTGAAATTATTCGACGCAGTACCCGCCGGAGGAAGCAGAGGAAGAGGAAGACCCCCACTTCGTTGGAAGAACTAAGTGGAGAAGGACCTGGCTTCGCTTGGAATATCCAATTAGCGCCACGTTGCGAAAAGAAGAAACGACTGGCGCGCTGCTGTTAACTCGGCTATTATCGCGGCATAAGCGGTGTCTACGCGAATTAAGAAGAAGAAGAAAGGCACAAAAATATTAAAATATTTTACTTATTTTATTTAACTATTTACTATAATTTTTTTTAATAATTATGGCCGCTATTATGCTTTTCAACTCAACTGCAGTAAGGTCTAAACCATCAGAACTTCCAAAAATGAAAAAAGCATCCATGAAATGGTTTGAAAAACAACGAGCAAAGAATTTACCTATCACGACTGATATGCTCAAGGTAAAGAACAAATTTTTCTGTGCAAAAGTACAGGAAAAGCCAGGTGATTTTCGTACTACAAAGTGTGGATCACAAATTTCGAAAACAGATATGGAATACGAACAATGAAATATGTGGTGAAAAACTTTCGTATAATACTCATTCAGTTAACCCATTTTTGCAAAACTTAAACAAAAAAATTACTGGTTTAGATTTGATCAAGGAGCAGATATACAGTGACGATGAGCCTGGCCTCTTTTTGAAGATTTTGCCTGATAGAACTCTTGTGCGCTCAAAAGAAACCTCAGCTCCGGGACATAAAATCAAATAAAAGTGCTTGGGTGACCTTGGCTTTATTTGAAGAATGGTTTCACGAAAACTTTGTTCTAGTTCTTTAAAATGCAGGTAAAAGAGTTTCTCCGTGGCGAAAATCTTCCCGAAAAGGCTATTTAACTTATAGATAATGCTCCCTGTCACCACAAAGAAAGGGAGTTAAAGAGTTCTGATGGTCAAATATTGGTACTACTGTTATACAGCCCATGGACCAGAATGTCATAAGGCTTATGAAAATGAACTACAAAACAAGCCGTTTAGGTCACATCATTCGACGAGGAAAATCAGTAAATGAAGCTCTGAAAAGCATCAGTTTGAAAGACGCAATATGTTTTTTTATCTAATGCGTGAAATGCATTTAATGTGTCTCCAAATCCGTCATCTTTGCAAAAATTGTTTGACATGACAACCGAATGGAATAATGAAGATGACAACACTCTTTCAGAGTTACGTTTACAGCTAGCTGAAGATACATCAACTCAAAGTTGTTAATATTGCTTAAACTTCAATTCAACCGAATTGAAATAACCGTAGCAGAGGTATATGTTGACCACATAAACTTTGGAATATGAGTTTTTTTTTATAAAGGAATCACCATAATATTTTTATATATTTTATTGTTAAGGCAAATAGGCTTAGAAAGAACGCAGAATTTAACATTTGCCTAGCTCGATGAATTGTCTCAGTTCGGACCAGAAATTATATATACATACATATAAATAATCTGGACGACAAAGAAAGTTGAATTTTGGACTGTTTGTCTGTCCGCAGTTCAAGCGCTACTTGAAAAAAAAAACTGAGACATCGACATGAAACTTAGTATATTCGTATGTGTTCCAAAGAAATTTAAGGGAGGTTGGCATTGGAGAAAAGCGAAGTGCCATTGATATTTTTATAAAATGTCGTTAATCGAGAACTATTACCAGACGAAATATTATATAGTAATAAAACTAAATGTACTGATAGTACATGACCTATGAGTTTATCTAATAAGATGTCTAGTAATACATTACAAAGTATATCGTCCTTAAATTCCTTCCTTAACCGAATATAAAGTACCTGTGTTTGGGTTGGCTCCTCAAAGTTTAAATCTTATTAATAATCTGCGAAATTTGTCTTAATTACAAAAGATACGACAGTTCGAGGATCATTGCTGCCATTTAACCTTCTCTGGCTTCACTTCAGAGATATTAAAAAGTCCGCAGTAACCACTAATAAGTACAGCAGTTAACTATTTACAAAAAATTTGCTCTATAGAAAAAAATAATATCTTTCTCATTAAAATTTCTTAAAATATAGCAACTTTTCTTCAAATTTGTTTGTGATAACTATTACTAGTGGGTGAGTTTAATTTAAGTTCTAAAAGATGGTATGAATAGCAAGTTCACAGCGTCCTCACTGCCTAAGCAGAAGCTCAGACTTAACTTGAACAAAACTTAAAGAGATCAAAAGATATTAAAAACAAGTAAAAACGCCCCCTTTAACAATTATACTCTTCACAGGTGTATTTTTTATAGTAAATGCAGGGCATAAAAAAACTTATGTTTTAATTTTGATGGATCCGCTTAGGTTGGTCAAAAGTAAGGGTTTTAAGCTTGATTGGTAGAGCTATATTTGATAGCGGTTCGATCTGAACAATATGTTCCGAAAATGTGGTATTGCCTTGAGTAATAAATTATGCCTTATTTTGTGAAGATACTTTGTCAAATAAAAATGTTGTCAATAAAAAAAATTAAGCTTGTTCGGTCAGTTTGTATGGAAGCTATATGCTATAGTTGTCCGATATAGGCGGTTCACATGCTCATCATTTATATAAGTATATGCTTTATAGGATTCCTCACTTTCTTAGTGTTAAAACATTGTGACAAACTTTATATACCCTGTTATGTAGAACTAAACATAAAGCTACACACTTTAGTGCTTATTTCCTTATATAACGGATGATCGCTGTAGAGGTACTTTTTCCAGTAACTCTTTTGAGAGCGCAAGCGTGAGTCGTGTCAAGCTGTCATGTTATGTTTGTTCAGTACTGTTTGGCATTTCATAATGGCAAAACTTTCGCCTAAACAATTTTTACAAATCCTTCAACTTTATTACAAAAATTCATTTTCTGTAAAGAATGTGGTCAACATAATCGACCTACTGAGCGTACTATTCGCAACACCATCACCAATCTTGAGACCCAACATTCATTTTTGGATAATATTCGATCGAATAGACCACGTTCAGCACGCAGTGAAGCAAATATAGCAGCCGTAGCTGAGAGTGTACACGAAGACCGTGGAGAGTCGTTTTGGTGCCGATGGCAGCAACTCGGACTGACATATGACACGACTTGGCGCATTTTACGTCGGGATTTTAAAACCTGCTTATGTAAGAACAGAAGCTCGACCTTCACTAGTGACATCACTCCAATGTATGGGCTCTTGAAAATATTCAAGAAGATCTGTTCAGCGATAAGGCCCATTGCTGGCACAATAGGTATTTAAACAAGCAAAATCACCACACTCGAGAAGGGCAAACTGAATAGATTCAAGAGCTGCCATTTAATCCAGAAAAAATAACGATTTTGTAAGGTTTGTGGGCCTATGGGCCGTTTTCGGTCCATATTTCTTTGAAAATCATGCCGATGCGAATGTAACCGCCGATGGCAACGGTCGCCATCATGATAACCGAATATTTGATGACTGGAATTGAAGCGCGTGATCTCGGCAACATTTGGTTTCAACGAGACGACGCCATATCTCATACATCGCATCAATCAATGGTTCTATTGAGAGAACACTTCGATGAGCAGAAAATTTCGCGTTTAGTGCCGGCCGGTTGACCACCAAGGTCGAGTGATATCACACTGTTAGACTTTTTCCCGTAGGGTTATGCAAAATCTAAAGCCTATGCGAACAATCCCGTTTCGATTCAGGCTTTGGAGTAAAACATTACGCATGTTGTTCGCCAGTTACCAGTCGAAATACTTGAATGGGTCATCGCATTTTGATCCCAACGGACGGAGGCAATCTTCAAAAAATAAATGACATAGAGTATTCTTTCGAATGATATTAAACATTCCTCAATAAATTAGAAGTCTCTGTGTTGCTTCTTTAGAAAGTAGGGAACCTCGAAATGGATCACTCTTTATATATAAACTCTAAACTAGCCCAAGCATCACATACTAAATTGTGAAGAAATAGTTTATATTTCATAATTTTATTGCTAAAGTCTTCAGATATCGATTTCCATAAATTTCACCACAAATCTCAAACTTTAATCATGCTAATAAACCGTTGAGGTGGGCGCTTAGAGCAAGCCCATACCTGGGTGAAAGTAACTTGAGCAAACGCAAGCATAAAACTAAAACAAATTTGTTGCTTTGTCCATTGAACAAATCAAGCAACCATAAACTGGAAAACGTACAGCCAACCAAAACAAATATAGAGCAACAACTGAAAATAAAGCTTCTTAATCAAACAAATAGAAAAAGCATGTTTGCTGAAATGAAAATATAGAAAAAGTCGATATGGAGCGGTATATGTTTATATTTAAAACCATGGACAACATCGACATCAACAGTAACACAATAAGAACTTCGCAAAATCGACGAAAAATAATAAAAAAGGCATAGAAAATAAACGCCGGAAAGAATTATTCGTTGAAAAAATTTACAAAACACAAACGAAAACATACACAGCCGAAAACGGGGAATTGTACTGCAAGAGAATCTCAAAAAAAAGGGAAAACAAAGTTGAAACGTTGGGAAGGTCGTGTTGGGTACAAGGGGACCACGTGAATAAATGCGTTTGTATTTCGCGCCACCAGCACCCTCACAAGCCTGCACCCTTTTCCAGTAATTTTGCGGCTAAAACACAACTGCAATGGCGCTGAGTGTATAAATGTGGTGGGAGGGGGAATGCTGCTGGTGCGCGCACTGTGAGCGATGTCTTTCTTCACCAAACTAGTGTCCCTGGCGCTCGTGGTAATCTGTGGCCTTGTCGATTTGAAAGGTCTGCGCGCATTTTTCTGAATCAGCGCGCTTTTGTTGGTGTTGTTGTTGTTGCTGTTGCTGTTGCTGTGAAACCAATGCTCGACAAGTAAACTATTGTGTGTGCGGCCAGTTATTGTTACGAGCGTTTTTTTATGCTTACCACTATTTCTATTATTGTTGTTGTTGTGTGTTGTTGTTGCCATTGTAGTAGATTAATGGGGTCAATTTGCATATGACGCGGTTAGAGGCGTCCATAAAGCATGGTCGAAGTGTGCCGCACTTCTGATGTTCCTAAACGAATTACCACTTTCAGTCATCACGACCGCCGCCGAGGCAAACGTAAATGCAATACGCCACCAGAGCAACAAACAAATGCAAACGCCAGCGCAGTCACTATGAATGCCTGCAACACAAAATAGAAGAAAATAGAGTGCAACTACAACAGTGCGGCAACAAATCGACTTGCCCGACAAGAGCACAAGAACACAAGCGCAAAGTCATGGAAAAAGCTGTACAAGCGCTCACACGCATACATCCATACAAATACCGTTGCGAATTTAGCTGTGACATTTGGCTCAGCTGCAAGTGTACAAACGGGCAATTGTTGTTGCTGCCCTTTTCCATCAGATACAAAGCACTTTTTCGCAATTTTTCCACTGCACATTTTTCATGGCGCTGCACAGAAGATTGCGAGCAAAACTGAAAAGCGTAAATGCACAAATAAGCAAAAACTTTGCGTGAAATTCCACGAATAAAAGAAAACGAATTGAATGCGCACTGGTGTGTGCGAATATTGTGGCGCGGAAATCAAATCAATTCTCATATTTCGCCACAATAAATCCGTTGCGAGCACTTCGCGCGACTTTGGAAATGTTATTCAACAGCTAATAAATTGAGATTTTCAGCTGCTCATTAACCATGAAATTTATTGGCACCCTTTTTATTCGTGCAAAATTTTGATTAAACTGTGACGGGTTACACTCTAGGCCATTATTAGTACAAAAATGTTGCCTGACCTCGCTTCTGCATTGGTTAAGTATGCAAGTAATCATTTGAATTGCAACAGCTAAGATTATATTGTATACAAAGTGTAAAGCAGGCACAGCAGCAGTAGCAATTTACACAAAGAAATTACAGCCTAAGAAACATTCTTTAGACCGAAAACTGAAAAACGTTAATTGCACCGAATACTGGCGCATTTTTTAGAGCATAGTACACGCAACAAGACCGCGTCAGGAAAATCCCCGAGGCTTATTTGGATAGAGTGGACAACTAAGAATCGTACCCAGTACCAGGGACCTCTCTAACGGCTCTGGAACACCTCCTCTGCTTTAGTCCGGCTTTATCCAGAACTCGACTTAGATGGGATTTCTGGCAGACACTTTTGAAAAAAATTAAAATTTCAATCAAAATTTGGCTTACCGACGAACAAAAATCAAATTCTGCCAGTCACTTATCATCCCCGTCTTGCTACGAGGGCTGCTATATACATTTCTGGCCTAATAATGAAAATAGGCAAATGTTTTTTTTTTTTTCATTGGATTTGACTCGTCTTGGAAACCCCACACGGTCGATTGCTGTTTTGTTTCGGGCTCATACGCATAGATCCATGATTTGTCACCTGTGACGGTCCTATAAACGTCTTTTGAAGCACCGCGATCGTATTTTTTCAGCATTTCTTTACACCAATACAAACGAGCCTTTTTTTGAGCGATTGTCAAATTGTGCGGGATCCAACGCGAAAAAAATCTTTTTTACGACCAGGTGTTCATGCAATATCGAATGTATGCTGGTGGGAGAAAAGCATAGGCATGCCTCTATCTGAAGGTATGTTACATGACGGTCTTGCATTATCAGTTCACGTACGGTATCGATGTTTTCTGGCACAACGGTTTGAGCGAGCGTCGGCCACGATTGATTTCGTTGTAACAGTTTTTCACAGTGCTATAGGATGGTGCTTCATATCCATACAAACAACTTAATATTTGCTGCGATCGTTCAGGCCACAGACTTTTCAGTACTACAAGGTGTGTTCCAAAACAAACAGAACTTAGAAAAAAAACGGAACAAATGGTTTTTCGGCAAAATAAATTTATTTTATTTTGCACGGTCCAAAAGCATGTCGAACGAGTGTTTTAGCTCGTTGGCCGGTGTGGCTGCCAGTATGCCGGTGCAAGCCCTTTGAATGGACTCTACGTGTGCATAACGCTTTCCTTTCATGGGCAAATGAATTTTGCGAAAAGGAAGAAGTCGCACGGTGCCATATCATATGAATACGGAGAGTGGATAATGGTTAAAATGTGATTTTTGGTCAAATAATTTTTGGTCGTCAGTCAATTTGTGCGGAACAAACCGTGCTCACACCTTTCGTAAGCCCAATGTTCCGTCGAAATGCGATAAATCGATGTTTTGAAGATGTTCAATTCCATTTCCATGAATTTCAATCATGATTTTAGCTGATTTTTGATAAATTCACGCAGTTCAGTTTCGTTGGAATTTCCGGTGATCACGGATTTCGATTGGTCCACATGTTAATTGTCATTTATGTCCCCACGACCACTTTGAAAACGTTGAAACCACTCGTACACTCTGCTACGAGATAGGTAATCATCGCCATAAACTTGTTTCATCAATTGAACCGTTTCGTTTTAAAACAAAATTTAATGTTGGCTCTTTGTTCGAAGCTCATTTTCGCATCGATAACACAAACACACTGACACTTAAAATGCAACAACGTCACTTCCAGTGGATGAAATGTCATAAAATTCTCACTTGACAAACGACACTCACTCGAAAGATAGCAGATTCTAACACACCAGTCGATATAGATGGCGCCACCAGGGGGCGCTAGATTCAAAAAGTCCTGTTTACTTTGGAACGCTTCTTGTATGTACAATTATACAAGCATAATTCACAGTTGAAGAATATAAGTGTTTGAAATAGAACTGACACAATTTGAAATACTCTGGCCAGATGTTGTAAATTAAAATTGCGCTTTAAAAATAATAAAAAAATAATTTAACTCAAATTTTATTAAAACAGCTTTAATTTACTTTACCAATTGATGTGAGTTAATTGCTTTTGACTGCAAATGGAGTGTTTTAAAATAATATTGATCAATTAATTTATGTACATATCTTTACTTGTACATACCATCTCAAACCTCATATCAAAAAACAGATATACGTTGAAGTACATATATGTATGGTAAATACATAATTGTAAATAAAAGAACGTTTTATGAAAACCATTTCATTTCAGTAAAATGCAGTATCACTTGGATGAGTGTGCACACAGCAGCCATCGAAAAAAGTATATAGCACACTTTTTCCTTATGATAACAAGATTGTAAATATTGAAATAGCGATTATATAATGCATATGCAAGCTCTACACTCCGCACAGTTTTAATTTATTTGATTTAAATAAAGGATTAACGAAATAATTTCAAAAGGCAGCTGTCATGTACAAGCTAATATACATTTGTGATGGGCATACGTGCTGTTTTTGTTGACATAAACGTTTCATTTACACTTTATTTGGTTTGGTATTTACATATAAAATTCAACATGTACTTCTTTTTCAAGTGCGCTGTTAAACGGTAATCCACTGTAACAGTAATCAGTGTCAGTTTAATACAAGTTTTACATTCGATAATTGCTTTACAGCGCCTTAAATAGTTACAGGATTTCAATCAATTCGAAATAACATTAATTTTACAGCAACAATGTTCGCTCAACATCGCTTTTATCAATTACAGTTTGTTATTGAGCGAGTTCCTGTAAGAGCGAATACATAAACATTAGCAGAGTATGTTGGTAATTTTATAAGCGGTACCAGAAATCATTAACATTTCCTGTTAAGGTTAATGTTATCGTCCTTTCAAATTGCCTGCTTACAGTCCAAAACATAGTATACAGTGCTTATATTGGTTACTCGTATATGCATGCACACGTTGTGCAAAGTATGTAAACGATGTTTCATTTAACATTCTTTGCTCTCGATCTGTCTCTGTTTATATTTATAAAATATGAATGAAGAGCAGCTACTTAACATAACTTATTTCATATTAACATTTGGATAATGCCGTGCACATTCAAATATAATTTCACTAGTTCGTTTAACATAAACTTTAGGTTACAATTAATTTATTTGGATTTAACAAAATGTATACTGATAACATTTAACAATACAAAAACAGCTTTTTGAGATCGCATTATTGAACATTAGTTTATATGTATGATATAAATCTTTTATATCTATAGAATGACTGCGGTGATTTTTATTAAAAAGAAAATGGTGTTATGGTTTGAATAAATAGTTATACTAGAAGTAAATTTTGGGCATTTTTGAATTTAATTAAAAAAAAAACCAAAATAAATGAACAAAATCGGATGAAAACTTTTTACAATAAAACTTAATATCATGTTTTCAAACAGGTTGATCCTGTACTCTTTTAATTATATCTGAAATTCTTAATGACCTATTTCAGGGAGCATTTTGTTGAAAAATATGTGGTAATTGAAAATAAATATAATCGGTTCAACTACCTCGTTTTTTTGCAATGTAAATTTTTTAAAATTTTAGCAAGATTAATGCGTACAGTATTGGCTATAATTTAGTTCGAGAAAAATGTTGTATGTAAAAATGTCGGTACTTACTAATCTGGGCTAGGTACTTTTTGCACCTAAAGTAACTGTAGCTCTTAAAATAATTTTAATTTTTTTTAGGGTCTAAACTTTTATGAAAAAAAAATCAATTCTTTCAAAATTCTAGAGTAGAATACCCCCTTAAGTGATAGACGAAGTTGAGATGTATGAGAGCTAGCGGAAAAGAAATCTGTACTAAAAAAAAATTCTAAAGATTACATATGTACATTTCACAGAATACTTCTGACTCATTTTTCCATAAGCTCGGTATGCTTGGTCTAACATTTTTTTTTTGATATTAATAATATGAAAAAAATCAGTTCCTTTTAATAATAGAACAAAAAATTTCCTAACCTCAACTTCTTACGTTTGTTTCGATAAATTTTCGTAACTTCGTTCTCATTAGTGGTGCTAAGCGAACGGAAGTCCGTCCTCCTCAAAAGAGACTAACTAACTGAAGAAATAAGTGGCATATTTAAAATAAGATGCATAAGGCTCAGAGCACTACAATGAGGAGTTAAGGATCATTAATTAAAAAATAATAATAATGTTTACAATGCAGTTTTGCATATTTTTCTAAATTTTATCCGTATTTATTAATTACATACAACTGCTGTGTCCTTAATAAAATAATTATTCTTTTGTGAATAGTAAATAAGCTTGGTTTTTTATCTCATCCAAATATATATTTATAAATAATGATGTGAATGCCAGAACTGCAACTTTCTAGATTTACCTCAACAAATCATACTTATCTGAAAATGTATTGTTGCCTCACTTTAGTGTGGCATTTTAAAATTATTGCACACACATTAACTTGTAAATAAGTTGGACAATAACATTTTGCACGGATTACCCAGACAACTGGCCTATATGATTACACCAAAGAGGCGAGGTATTTGACATTTTAATGCGCGTATTATTCAAATTGCATTTGACACTTTGGCCATGACTGAAAAGGAGTGTTAACTGCGGTGAGAGCGCTCTGAGTAATAAGAGCGCTGAGCGCCAGCATCGAGAAGAGGAAACAAATTATGAGATGCTGCGACAAAACTACAAAAGAGAGGCACATTTTGTTCAGCATCCATTTGGAGCACTGAGAATACCACGTTTTACTCACGCCTTCAAACAAGCATAAACACGAGTATTAACTCTCTACTTTATCCGCGCGTAGTAAAACTACAAGCTTGTAAGCGACTCTCTGCAGTTCCAATGCTCTCAAATTCGCTCTGAAAAGCAGACAAAGCAAAGAGCAAGTTACTTCTCAACTTCAGCTGCAATCGCTTCTTGACTGAAGCTCTAAAAACGATGCATCAAAAAAACGAGCAGCTTTGACGAATGAGCGAAACAATAAATTTACAAAAGCAACAAAGCTGATGTGTTTGCAAGAAGCACAACTGAAGTATCAAATGCTCGTTTGAACAGCATTTGGAGCAATAAAATCCATTGGTATAACCACTGTTGATGGAGCTTAAGTTGGCGTTGGCTACAAAAGAAATACAGCCAGCCAGCCAGCCAGCCAGAGCAGCAGCTGGTGATGTTGCAAAGGAATTTTGGCACAGACTCGTCTCGCACTCAATGCGCTGCCACTCGATGCTATTTGACGGCTGGGATTTACAACGACACGAACGACGGAGCTCACGAAGTGTTTGGGAAAAAATCTGCCTCAGTCTTTGATATCATCTGACGTTGTTGATACGCAGCTCCGGCCGGTCGGTAACGCGTTCAAACGTAAACGAGATTTTTATACGTAAACCATTGGAACATTCGGTGTGTCGGCAAATAATAGACGAGTCTTAAAGAAAAATGTCGTAAATACTGTGAGTTTTTCGCAAGTGTTAAAAATCGTGTTGGAAATGCTAAAAATTTTATATGTATGCGTATAAATATGTGTGCAGTTAACGCTAGACAAAGCTAAGGTTCAAAGATTCGGCTTTACAGTGCCGTGTCAAGTCCTACGCTACTATGTTTCTAAGCTGAAAGGATGTGATGCCTCGATCTTGCTTTGAAAGTATGTTTGTGTATTTTTTAAATTTTCATTTTCGGTTAAAATAATATCGCTATTAAAGAAATTGAACATTCGAAACTCTTTAATACCGTATATATGTTTATCACAACAAACACAACACATCTGCGCCTCACAGCTGTCATTCAACTCCTGACCCGACTGATGTCAGTGAATTTCTGTTTGCGCTTTAATGTCAACATGATATCAATTGATACATGAATACATATATATTTGACATCCAATTATACACATGTGCATTGTTGTTGGCTACAAGGACATTGCACTCATGGTGCACGTGTCCTTCTACTCACTACAATTTCGACAGTCTCTTTCTAGTATCGTCATTCATTTTCATTTCTATGTCAATGCATTTGTTGCCTTTGAATTTTCATTCCATTTGTTGTGCTTTCAATTTTTTATTTCTTTTTGCTTTCTCACTTTTCTACTACTAACGACAATTTCTTTCAGTCGTTGCTTATATGCGAGCAGTTTTGGATCGCTGTCCTTCCTGCTGATTTCGTTTGTGCATACAGATATGCCTGATGGCGCATATATACATATGTACATATGTACATATGGCATACATATTTATGTATGTATCTACATGTGCTTGTGTGTGCCATCGACATGCTAAGCAATTTCTTTGCATTTTTCTTCCTTCCTCTTTGAAATGCAGTTCCTCCATAGAGTGGTTTCTTTGCCGAGAAATTTCAATGCTCTCGCTTAGAATGTTGTTTTCCTTTCTTATTTATGGAAATCAGGTCAAAAGTATCGAACGTGCAACAGTTCTTATTTAAATCAATTTTCGTGCAACAAAAACTTTGGGTAAAAGTTCACGGTGTCGCCCAGAGACATATTTGGCAAGCCAAAGCAAACACGTAATGTACGATTATATGTAAATTTAGACAACAATCATGTGTATCTTGTTGCATCATCATTGCAAATGTTCATTTTGCAACCATTGAAGTTTGTGTGAATAAAAATTCTTTAAATTTTTCATCCAACTTTGACAGCGTTTTTTTTTCTAATATTTTGATATACTGAATTGACAACTAGTTATTATAGGTCACTGAGTACTAAACTGTTTCCGCTGAAAATTATGATGGCGTCAAAGGATGCTGATAATTAAAAACAAACTCTTTTCAGTACATTCAAAGCAACAATCGAAACTATTTACGGTCAACTTTTCAGTCGACTGCTGGCCCTAGTTAATTGGAAAATTTTTCTTCTAAAAATGTGATGTTTGCTTTTAAACTACAAGAAATAGTACCAGCGATGAAAAATTCATATTTTCGACAACACTTATACATATATGGCAACTTCCATCAGATTCGATATTTCAACTTCAGAAAGGTTGTACCAATATTTTTAGTCTGAAAAATTTCTATCCAAGTTCATTACAAATTTTTTTATTTGAGCATAAAGATAATGATGGATTAAGCACTTTCTGCCAAGAGACTACTTTTCTAAACTTACTGATGCAGCCAATCAATTCATTGTTCTATATATTGTATGATAAACATATGTACAGCTGTTGACAACTAACTAGAAACGCTACAAAGTTTGAAGTAAATGGTGTTATTTTTCAATAAATCACTTATTTTTACTGTTTTCCCACATTTTATTGAAACTTACGTTAAACTTAAACTCTAATAGTAAAAATTGTAATTAAAAATCATTTTTTAAGATTTTAACAAAAATGTGTAGAATCAACGATTTTAGTGCGTTAGTAAATGAAAATAGTTAGAAACGAAACTATTTCATAAGCAAAAATACTGTTATTAAAAAGAAATGCTTGCTTTCAGTTAGTATTTTGTTAACTAACCCTTTTACTTTAATATTGCTTTACATCGATTGCGAATTGGCATTTTAAGACTCTGACAGCGCACTACTGATGTTGCTTGCATGCCGTCTTATTTTTTTCAAAATGAGCACTCATATTTTTGATATCTTTGGTACCTACAGTTTTTTTGACATCAACTCAGATGTGTTCTCTTCAGGCCACTCAAAAACATTCATAGAATTTTAAACAAAAAGCTTTTGTGTCAACTTTTCCGTATGCTTTGGATTGTTATTTTGTTGGAATTTTCATATAATAGGCAAATTTCTTCTTAGTACATGGCAGAATGACATTTTTTAGAGTGTCGACGCATTTCTCCTTTTTTAAAATTACATCAATCGTGTGCTCCACACCTACAGAATTCCAGGAAAAACATTCCCATACCATGATTGATCCTCCACCATGCTTCACTACGCGTGAAACTTAGCGAGGATCAAATTCTTGATAGATTGGTCGGCGAACATACCATCGACCATCAGGATCTATGCTATTAATATCGCTCCAAACTAGATACTGGCCTTAATTTGTTGTCCAAGATCAATATGAGTTGAAAAGTCTACGCGTTGTTTACTTTGAAATTGTTTTCTTGGATATTTGAACATTGCATTTGTCTTGAGTTTTATTTAGAATGCCAGTGGAACTCTTTTTTGGGTATCTTCGGGCGTTGGTAGTAATTCAGCGGTCTATTTCTGTTGAAGCTTTTAAAGTTTTTTTTGCGTGTAATATTGAAAATAGTTTTAAAATTATGTACATATTTAAGGGCATTGAAAACAATTTTTTTGACCTGATTCAAAATTGCTTTGTACGTCTTTTCAGACTGACCAAGGTCAAAAATGTAACCAAGTAGGGCAGATGTACTTTTTCTCATTAAAAAACTTGGATAATACATTTTAATATATTTTAAAGCACAACTTTGAAACACATCCTTACCAGAAATTAATATTATTATTTATAAATATTAGCACCAGAAGGAATTTTAATACTTTAAAAAACTGTTTCTAATTAGCTGTCGCACTTAATCCACGTTCACATCGTAACGCATTAACTATTTGGGAAAAAATTAACATAACTTCAACTATAAAACTGAGCGAATTTAGTAGTACATTGAGTAACACAAACAATGCAAGGCTTTTATGAACATAAATAATGGTATACCAAAACATTTAATCATTATACTTATCAGCACCTTACAAAAAGGGAGAATTTCTAATTAGCAGTCAACAGCTGTATATAAATGAAATATGTATATTAGAATGTCCGTTATTTCTCCAGTTGACCTTTTTTCGCAAACGCTCCCAGAAATTTCACTTTTTACCCTAAAAAGTGTATTGAGGCTCAGAAATATAGTAACTGAATATTCATACAGTACACAGTGGCGTATGAGCAACACATGTATGAATGCTCTGTACAATTCATGCATAATTTAAACGAAACTTTTAACCCTCCCATGCCCGACGCTGTCAATAGGCAACATGCAATTATGCTGTTATGACTCCTTATTATTTTCGAAAACGTGTTTTTTGTGCAGTAGACTAAGGTTTCGTGTATGCATATACCAAGAATCAACGAAAAAGTCTTGTAATTGATCAGTTGTGAGCTATTATCACGTGAACACATTTTTTTTAAATAGCCTGTGCAAAATAGCAAAATAAAAAGTTGAATAAAACAGTTTTTGTGTTACATAGTAAGTGAATTTTGTAACCAAATACAGAGATTACAATAAAACAAAAATAGGCAATAAAAATTAACTCAAGTTTGACCACAGTACTTTGTCAAACTCTTTATTGCCTATAAGCAACATCCTGTAACTCTCAAATCAGTACTCCTTGGAGTTTGAAATTTTGGTCGGTTCATATTAAGGTCGCGATTAAAACATATCTGTACTCAAATTTTTTTAGTCTCGCTCATATTATGTCGGCCATGAGAGGGTTAATGAAATGAAATGAAAATATTGTTAATAATTTTTTTTCGTTGAGCGCAACATTTTGTTTTAGAATACAAATTTTTGTTGTTATATTTATTTGCTTTCATTTTAGGTTTATTTGTTTAATGCACATTATCATAAAACACTATATTTAATGCATTGGAAGAGAAATATGTTTTATCCACTTTTAAAATTGAAAACAAAAGAGCTCGTTTATATGCGATACTTTTTTTTAGAGAAAAAACTGGGAAGTAGCATATTTCAGTATATCTGTATCTTTCAATTGGATACATCTTTCTATATAGAAATCTCTTAAATATTAATTTCTTAACATATTTTTAAAGATTGGTATTCATACATTATTTTTGTTTCAAATTAATTAACTAAATAGTTTATCCACTCTCGCTTCTGAGTGATTGCTTTCTTCAGACTGTCCACTTACCGACAATACAGGTACGAGTTAAAAGTTTGGCCGTTGGTGAGCAGCAGAGACTCCTAGCAGTAACAGTCCCTGCTAATCACACCAAACCCAAATAATATTTTTTAATCAAGACATAACTTCTGGAAAATCTCAATAGCGCTTCAATATTGGTCGGAGATAATCAACGTTGGCCATATAATATGACATTGCATTAAAGCATAGCAAGTCTGCTTGTGAAAATATGTGAAGAAAAATTCACTGATAGAAAAGGAGTCGTCATTCAATAATATCGAATGTCAATACTCACGATCAGTTTCACACTCAGTTTGTGATTATTTTGCTTAGATGAAGTTATTTTTGTCTTTGGTATTTCTACTGAGAAAATGAAAATATTAAAAAGAAGCTGTTAATTTGGCCAGTATATTTAATGCCGATCAAAGTCATGAGAGAAAATGATCTAAGTGTAAAATATATAGATAGTCTCTGACTAAGTTTTGATTGATATTTGTCATCTAACAGAAAGTCATATTTAAACTTATTTTAGTTACTGTGTTTAATTTTTGCAAGTTGCAAATTTTTGTTAATTAAACATTGAATTAAGCAATTACAGCAGCTGACACTGAGTGACTGTTTTCAGTTTTCTTGATCAACAGGTTATAGAGTGTGTTTCTTCTATATTCTATTACTATTATTACAGAGCCTTAAGCTTGTGAGTGTTTATGTTTGTTACTTCTTCACGACTAAACGGCTGCAGCGATTTAAAAACAAAATTTACATAAAGTTAGCTGAAATCCTGGATTAACACATAGACTACGCTTTATTGTAAGAAAGTATATTGAACAAAGAGAGCATCTTTTGTACGTTCTGCATGTTTGTTCCTCTAGAGATAAATTAACTTAAGAGATTTGATTTTAGAAATTCAATAAATAAAAAGTAGCTTAAAATAAAAATAGGTAATAAATTTCATTTTAAATGAATAGGGAAGTATTGAAAGGATTCTCTCTGAATTTAAACTGCATATTCCATACATTGACCGCTTTTGCTTTCGTTTAAAGGTAAATAGATCTTGGGGAAACATATTCGCTACCTAGAGGCTTGAACATTTTTTATTGGATTTGTATAATTTTAGACCGAAGGGTGGCATACTTTAAAGATATTATTATTGCAAAACTTTATTCCATTATATTAATTACTTCTTGATTTTTGTACTAGAAATTGGAAGAATCAAATGAAATTTTAAATTATGTTATAAGGGAAGTAGACGTGGTTACGTTCCCATTTCGCCCATTTCCACACTGTTACATAGAAATATAAGAATAACGCTTCGAACTAAATTTAATCGAAATCAATCAACTATTTACCCTGTAAATTTTGTCAAATTCCCTCGATCTTTCAAGGGTACCCTCCCATAAGTTGAATCTCTAAGTTGGTGTGCCTGTCATACTGACGCGTAACTCGGACATGCCCAAACTACGCAAAGACTCCAAGATACGTTTCAAGTGCTAAGCTGACAGATCGCCCAGCTCGCCATTCTTACTGGAGCGACTTAAGGAAAAACAGCTTTTATACCTAGAATCCCTATAATAGTCACAAACTTACGCTTCCAGTTCAAGTCAAGGACAAACTCTAAAAGTAGCCGGCATTCACCTGGGAACACCTTGCTTAAACTAAAAATTTAAATTTGCTGACCTGACAGTACTGATAGTTCTATTTAGACCAAAATTATAAATTTTATAATTTTTTAAATTACTTTTATTTAATGGCATTAAAATTTAGTTGAAAATAGTACATCTTTTCAAATATCCAGAAAGACAACTGTGGATCAGCAACACTAACAAATATTATAGTTTTTAAAATAATTTTTCACTAATCAGCTACTTATTTTGGAAATTAATTTATTAAAATTCTTTCAGTTAATACATAGGAAATATAATGACAGTGTATATATGCATATGTGTGCAGCTTCACATAACTACTGAATACCAGATATGTAAAAATTAGTTCCAAAACAATTATTAGTGCAACAGTGTAATAATTACATCCATTGCCTAATACCGTAAGTCTTATTTAGTAGTTGGAATATAAATTAATTAATTAATAGAGCACTAAATCAATGGAACTAATTAATATTACAAAATTTAACAGCTGAACTGAGAATTCAATTAATTTAATTTAGAGTGAAGGCATTTAAGTGCTTTTAGGATGCGACTGCCACATGCTGAGTTACAGTTTATTGAAAAACAACAGTATATACATATAAGTATATATATATATATATATATATACTATGAGCAAAACAAAACGATGTTAATAATTTTAAAATTCTTAATTTTTTCTTCAAAATTTTTGTCATCCCTCTCAAATCCTCCTTGGCCTTAATACAATTTGGACAAATAGGTTTTCGCGCCAAATTTACATCAAAAAGTCTTACTCTTGTTTGCCCACAGTAGCATATATTATATTCATATTAGTGAAAATAAAACACAAGTCATTTGAAGATCTTTCTGGAATAAAATATCTAAGTATAGATTGTCTTACTTTAGCGGTAAATACAAGTGACAAAAGAACCTTTCAAGTCACCGCCTAGAAACTTGTGAAAGCTTTCATGGATTATGAAAATATACGCAAAAACCTATTTATACACACCATTGAAGGCTAAAATATGCAAATGTCATTTAGTTTCGCATAATTACCCTGAACAAAAATTAGTCACGAAATTTCTAGTGAAGCAAACTTTTACAAATACAAATTAAAATTTTCGAAACAACCAAATGTTAAACGTGTTGCTAAACATACGCGTCACATGTCGCTATTAAATAGAAATTTATTGTATAAATACCCTACATGTTAATTAATTACCGCTTAAAAACTGCATAATTGGCATTTCTGTGCTGCATAAATATATAGTAATTATTTAAATGCTTTCATGCGCATGTATTAGTTTAGTGGGTGCAAATACAAACGCACACAAAGCCGCTAGGAAATAAATGTGCTCGTAAACATAAAGTTTGCACAGGTTTTCCAAGCGAATTCGCATGAAATGTCATGAATCTGTATAAAAGCGCACTACACTGCGTATGAGTAATCTCCAAAATGCGCAGAAAATTACGCACTAATTGAATACACCAGGTATGACCACAACAAACGAGGGGAGTAGAAAAGAGTGTTCCGTAAGGCACCTGAGTAGTTGAACAGTGGTTTGCATGAACAATGTAGGCTGAGACTGCACATCACTACGGTAGTCGAAAAAGTCTTTTCGTATTTCCAATCAAACTTCAACTTATTTTTTTTTTTATATTTATACTAATAAACCAATAAGCAAACATATACCAATATGGTCCACCACTTTATTTTTCTGCTAGAGACATTATTCCATTAGTGTGAAACTTTCATCAGTGTAAATCGGAATTTCGAAATTTCCAGAATAGAAGCGAGCGAACCATTGTTGTGCTACACGAACTTATCGTCTCCGTAAACTTCACAAACTTCATTGGTGGCTTGCGTGTTTTTTTCCCTTTTTATATATCAATTGCAAAATATAGCGATTTTCTTAAATATTTTCACTCATTTTTGAACACCTGGAAATTTTTTTCACCTTCCCCGAATTTAAGTTTTTTTGGTCAAATCCTTAAAACCTCACCTTTCCAATACACAAAATACGAAAGGACTTTTTCGACTACCCAATATATACTCGTATACGAGTAGTAACGTGTCCGTTATTTCGCAAGCAAATTTTTTTGCTGAGTTCCTAGTTTTGCCCTGAAATAATTATCGCAACTTATCGGGCTGTCTATTTTTAATTTAAAAGTTTCTAAATCACGCTACTTTTAATCAAATTTTAAAAATAAACTTTCTACTTCATAAAATAGTATTATAATACAACATTATTTAGCTACACATATTCTTTTATTTTCATTTTTCTCCCAAACCTAATCCCTTAAAAGTTATTTGCATTTAAAAATAAACATCAACCCTGAACATTGCATTCATCTGGTACACCATAGCGCATGAGTAACACACAATTTGTGAAGCACTTGCAAGTTAGCAAAAAAGTCAACACAATATGTACATATCGTCACCTAAAATGCAAAATAACGTAACATCACTTTTCAAAGTTTACATGCGCAAAGGAAGAAATATGTAAATATATTTTCACCAACAATATATACATTTATATTTTAATCTCTTAAATAATTTGAAAAAGTATTATTTTATCTATATTAATGGGAATAAGTTTTACGTCAAATTTCAAGAAATGCGGTCACATCGTACTTAATTTGCTGGTAATATTTTGGCATACATCTTTGGAAGCATTATCAAATTCCTATCCATATTACAGCATAAAATCGAATAAAGCGCAATCTATTAACCATTATATAACTATTAATACTCACATTAATTTATGTATTTGAGGAAATATATATAAATATAGAGATCAGGAAACACACTTGCCATCATAGAAATCGTCAAATTGCCTTTGAACAATCAAACGAGGGCAATTACGAAAAAGGCATAAATTAAATAACGAACAGAAAAAAAATCAAAACAGCTGTTGGCTAAATTAGCGTCCGACAATTACATATACTGATATGCTCTGCCCACATATACATACATACGTCCACAATTTGCCATCATTCAGCCTTGCTAATTTGCATTTATTTATTTTCGTTTTTTCGCCTGTGTGTAAATGGAAATTTTCAATGAAATTAAGCCGTGGGCGTTTATTATTGCCCTCTCTATGGCCAGAAAAAGTACAAATTAATACATGCACATTTATGTGTTGATATTTGCTAAACTGCAGTAATTTATTTGGCTTGTGCACCGAGTTTAGCTATCAACCACAAGCGCGGTAAAAGCCAATGAAAACTAATGTATGGCGCTTTCACATGCATATATGAGCGCATGTACATATAAAATGCCAACACATCACGTCACAAAATGCCAGTGCTCGGTGACTAAAGCCAGCGCCACTATTACTTAGTACAAACTAAAAACTAAATAAATCCAAATATAATATTGTGTATGCGGCACGTGAACTACTCGGTGCAGCAGTTTGACCACAATGTCGCGCAATATGTGTTACTCGGCACACTGTGCCAAGCATGCCATGGCTAACCCACGGCAATATTTGTGCTTCCCATGCTTAGCCCTTGTCGGCATATACATATTGTGGCTGGTTTTTGTGCAGATATCGCCGGTGATAAAGAGCCATGTCATCAAATGGCTGACATTAGGCACTGAAAGAAAATTGGTGACAAGTTGAAAAGCGAAAATAATATGAAGCGAATATAAATGTGCTCGAAAAAATTTCGAAGATAATTAAGCAACCTTTATGTTTTCATTATTGATCTAGTACGAGTAAAATATGCGAAAAATTCTACGAAAGCTTTTTGTTGGTTATAATTCTTCAGAATATATCGATGTTATGATTGTTCAATTACATTCAGTGGAGAAATTATATTTTGACTGTTTCTTCCTTAAGCCAAATACAAGTTTAAAATTTGGGGTTCGATGAAGTAGCTTTAATATGGCAGATATCATCGGCAGCTTTCAAATAATCATATTAGTTTGATTCTTATTGTACTGTATTAAATGTATCCAAAATAATATTTAATGATTCTGACTTCGCAAACGCTCAATGTAAATTACTTCATAAAATAAGATAAGTAAAAATAATCAATAAGGCTATTTCACAGTATCTGTTTGAAATCTTTATTTTATCCTTCTCTGGTGGAGAAATACTTTTTTACCGCTTAGATTGGAGCAGTGTTTAAGCTTCCCGTTTTTTATAAAAACATATAATTTATTTCGAGTATCAGCTTTTGTATGCAAAATAGCGAAGAATTTGGGAATCAGCGTTAGCCAATAAAATCTGGGAAAAAGTGAAAACAATAGAGCTCAGAGCTTTCCCAAGATTCAAGTGATAAAAGTGAAGTAACAGACAACCACTTCAAACACACATTTTCATGAGTAACTGTTTACAATATTCTATGAAATTGTTGAATTTATCAGTTCGGCTTTGTCCGAGGGAATGCGTGATTATCAATCAGTAGAGATCGGTTTTATAACATTCTTCAAATGTGTTTTTAGTCCCATAATATGGAAATCACTCGAAAAGTATTTGCTTATATTTCTCATACTTTGATTTCTGATGCAGTTTGAACTTGCCATATAGGCTGATCCGGAAAAACACCGAAACTGATATTAAATTCCTCAGTGTAATTAATGTGCCACATAGTCGTGACACTGAAGTATATAAACCAAAAGAGACAGAACGAAACATTTGGTGACTGCAGTGCATTCCCGTCAAATAGTCCTGTGTCCGCACGGTCCGCTCAGCTGTGGCATAGTTTAGTTGTGTCAAGTCAACAGACAGCCAACGGCGCACATTCCAACTCACTGTGAAGCACTCGTATATGTGCACTTGCAATTATGCAAAACACATACCAGCACAGTGTGGCGGGCGTGCAGCCAACACAGTTTCACTCACGCGTGTTGTGGACGTGCGGCAATTTGCTGCATCTAATGACAGCAACAATTTCACGCTCATATGACTTGTCGGCATTTTTCAGTTGGCTTAGTTCATAAATTTGACTACGCACACAAACGTACACATGCGCAAAGAGTCAATATAGGCTGGCATGCAACACTGTTTTTGTTTTTTTTTATACAATTGCATGCTTATTTGAGAATATTTGAGTATATTTGCCTATAACTGTGTTTTTATCCAAACGAGTATGCTATGTGAGGGTGTTTATATAAGCTACGACTGCCAACAGCGCTAAAAAAACAACAAGCACAGAAACTGAAATCACAAATATATTTTTGGCTGAAATTGCAAATTTTTGCTGGAAAAATTTTCCAGCGAAAGCCAATGTTCGATGATGAATTGCCGCTGGTATCACAAGGGGTTAAAGTGACTATGAAAACAGCGGGGTGCTGATATGTTAGCGCTGATTCCGGCTATATTAATATAACACAATACATAGAAAGAGTTCTGTGTGCGTGTGTTGCATGTCTGCTTTTACATACGGATATGACAAAGTGCCAGGATTTTGAAATAAAATATTGTTAAAATGCTTGAAAGGCGGAAAAACTGAAAGCCAATGAGATGTGTGGAGTTCGTAAGGAGACAATGGATTTGGTAACACGAGACGTTAATAAACAGAGCAGAAACATGATCGCATATGTGGGTAAATGTTTGGATAGACAATTTACATATCAGTGAGCGAAGTCACTGGAAACACAAAGTTTTGTACTTTTTTCAACATGGCAAAAGCAAGGAAGATGAACATATGAAATTTTGCAAAAAAAAAATTCCAAAATACATATATATTTTTTTTTTTGACAATAAAAATTGGTTAACAATTGGCTTTTATTATTTCCTCATCTTGTTCTACTTCATTTCGATATTCCGTAACATCGACTTTCTATTGAGATATAATATGAGATCTAAGTAAAAATATTAAGAAAACTGCAAAGGTCCGACTATTATAGAGAAACCCATAAAAAAGGATTGCCTCAGTACGACCAAACAGAACTTCTTATTGACGGCGTGGTCTTTGTCCCTTTGGAAAAAATTGACGATGCACCAAACCACGAATATCGAAAAACAAAAATGAGCATCAACTTGATTTTTGCGCTTTGGCTTTGGCGGGTTTTTTTCGGTTTTAAAACCGTAAACCCATATCTAATCGGCAGTTATAGTGCACTCCATGATTGTAGGATCGGAATACGTATGATCAAGTATGTCCATAGAGACTTGTTTACGGTACTCTTTATGAAAGAAATTCAGCTTAGAAACATCCGAGTTGAGCAAGAACGCGTTTCATACTCAAAATATCGACCAAAATCATTCAAGCGGACTTGCGAGAAATGTCGAGCTCTCTTGCCATCTCGCTAACACTTGCCTGACGATTTTCAAGCACCATATTCTTCATTTTTTTAATATTTTCATAGGTTGAAAGTCGTCCAGAATGAGGCATGTCTTTAACGATCTCTCGACCGTCTTTGGAAGCTTTGTGCCACACTACGACAACTTAGCAAAATACATTATTTAGAAATATGATTTACCGAGGTAATTTAATTACAATTATCGACTGATTTTTTGTTGCTATGTACTATTTTCAAAGACGTCATTCACAGATTGATCTTTATGTTCAGCAGAAAGTCAGCCATACACACTGTGGTCGACATATTCGAAAAGTGGAGACTTAAACAGTTATAGCCCGATTTTTGAAATTTTTAGACTCGAGATATGGCACTATATGTGCAAAGTTTTATCCGAACAAATTAAAATTATTATATTCTTTGGCAACATGTTGCAAGAGTATAAAAAGAACACTTCCAAACCTAACATTATGCGTAATGACGTTTGGCTTTATCAGCGGTCTTAAGGTATCAAGACACCAAAGCGGAGCGATTTGGCTTTTGGGAGAAAAAATATTTTCGAGAAATAGAAATGGGCTTTGTTTTTAAACCGAAGTACACAAAAAACGGATTTTTTTATTAATATAAGTTGAATATATTGAATAAAATTTTGCAACAATAATGCCTATGGGCTCATATATACGAATTACTTGATTACCACTTAATTAATTACATATATTTAATATAATTTTTAATTCAAATGCAACTTTCTACATCAAGGCGACATTTCCTCCTTCATTGCATCATTCTTACTTCTATGGTTACTATATTGAAGCATAATTATTCGAAATAATGATGATGCTTGTCTAATTGAAAGAGCTTCGTTGCCATGTTGAAAAATTTCGTGGAATAAATCCTTTTATTATTCTATTTCTTATCCTGCCGAAACTGTTTGTTCTGTTTCATAATTATTTTTGGTTTTGTATTCTTTATTATTATCATATTTTGTCTTTGTGTAAAATTGAATACCCCAAATTAACATCTGCCACATACACGGTTTTATAATTTTCAAAGCTAAAGCTTTGGTTCTCTAGCACTATTATTTAACAAAGCATGATAACACACGATAAGCCGACTTTTAAAGTAGATGATAGGTAAAGTATGTTTGGAAAGTGAGTACCTAATGAATGTTTTCGATTTTTTCCACAATGACAATAATGATAGTAATTAGCACAATAGTTGTAGTTTTATTTTAATGTGAGATTTAGAAGCATGACTTCTTCTTCTTTATTGGTGCTGACACAGATTGCAGGGTTATAACCTTTTCGCTATTTGGCGCCAACCGGAGATTCAAAGTGCAGCCAGGTCCTTTTCTACCTAGTCTTTCCAACGGATCTCCTCTTAGCTGGAGTGTTTTCGGACGATATAACCTAGGCAGCTTAGCCGCTGTGTCTTAACTCCCTGAACTAAAAGTATGTCAATATTGTCGTATATCTCGAACAGCTCATCGTTCAATCAACTGCCTTTGCCAATGCGCAGAGGACCATGCTGACGTTGTTGTTGGTGTTAATGCTGATTCGAAGATAGACGAAATTATCAACGACTTCGAAGTTATGGCCGTCAACCGTGACGTGGAAGCAAACTTGCGAGTGCGATGACTGTTCACTACCAGACTCATTTGCTTCGCTTCCTTATCCAGTCCGGAAAAAGCAAAACTAACGACGCGGGTGTTGAGGTCTATAATTTCAATATCATCGGAACACGCCAGCAGCTGTACATTCTTATAAAAGATTGTACCAGCTCGATAAAGTTCTGTAGCTCGAATTATTTTCTCCAAGAGTTGAATGAAGAAGTCGTACGATATGGAGTGGCCTTGTCTGAAACTTCGTTTGGTATCGAACGGCTTGGAGAGGTCCTTCCCGATCCTGATGGAGCTTTTCGTGTTGCCCAACGTCAGTTTACACCGGCGCACTAGTTTTGCAGGGATACTAAACTCAGATAGCTTATTTACTTTAAAATCAAAGAAGAAGTCGTCTGTTACGATCCTCTTTTCACAGATTGTTTGATTTGTATCATCTTAAATTTGTATCATCAAAATCTTTAAGTCCTAACCGCTGGTGGGGTGAAAAATAAAGATCTTTGTTTGACAGATATCCATATTTCGGGCTCCGGTGAAGTCGAAACGAATTCACCGACCGTTGTGCCAAAGATACCTTCTTTACCTACCCTGGCGCTAAGGTCACCAAGCACGATCTGACGATTTCAGGAGTCTCTCTCCCACCACGAATCCCACACCAAATTTTCGTTCCCCTTGTCACGTCCATCGCATTCCTTGGACGGCGGTGATGTCAGCCCTTACTCGCATGAGGGCATCAACATCCAAAGGAGATCTCTCATCCTATACTGTTTTGATCTTATCATTGGGGGAGTTTCCCTACTTGGCGGAACCCAAACCCAGGGCACAACCCTGGGGAGTGATGGTTCACCTTCTCACTTTAGCTTGTCTTGTGACGGATGGTTTTGGCTACCCGGAGGATACTTGGTCCATGACAGTAAGTCGTGATCAACTTGAGGCATATTTAGAAGAATCGTTTCTGGCCACTTCTATGTGAACAGCATTTATATAACTTTCTTCACTTGCTGGATCCGATACATCGGATTTCAGCAACCCAAAATTTGCAAGAAATAACCTTTTACATCACAGTTGCAAATTGACTGTAAAATGATATATTTTTCAAAAACTTTCATTTCATGAATTTCTAATCAAGAGATGTAAAGAATACTAAATTCTTCAACTATTTCTCCTAGAGTAGGTCTTGGTGTTTCACAGAGAAAGGTAAATCCCCTAGAGTGCTAAGAACTATATTCTGAAAATTGTGCTTCTGGCTTATAGGTATGTTGGGTGCTCGAGGTTTTCACGTCACGTTTCTTGCCATGCATGGCTTTTGTCAATCGTAAGTTTTGTTGTTAGCAAGTGACCATATAAGTCCTCCTGAGCCATCTTAAATATATATAAATATATGTATGCATATGCATTGAATATATTCATCTATTATGAACATTTAAAATTGACACGTCTACTTCGGTATAAAATGTTAACTTCGGTTGCACCAAAACTATAATACTATTCACAAATACAAAAGATTTCTTAAAAGAACTTGGTTTTAATCGAGTAGTTTGTATAGTAACTATATGTTATCGTAGACCGGAGATCCTTAATGCTGCTACTTTGACCAATAATTCATGCAAATTTTCAGGAAGATCGTTTTTCAAGAAAAAGAGCTCTTCATATAAGCGCTTAATCTTGATTGTTCAGTTTGTATGGCAGCTACATGCTGTAGTGATCAGAAAGGCACAGTGCAACATTTCAGATCGATATCTCAAAATATGATAAAGTAATTCGTATACTCGTATATGCAAACGGACATGGCAAAATAAACTCAGATCACCACATTTACAGGGTTTCCGTCATTTTTTTCTGTATGTTACATACCCTGTTCAGGGTATAACAAAATTAACCAAAACTAAAACAAGGCAAAGCTCACGCTTCAGAACTCAAATTGCTGCCTTCCAGCGAAATACATGAAGCAATGAAGAGTCGACAACTAACTGACACCAACTGCGTGTGTGGCTTTGGCTTTGGCTTTGGCTGGTCTGCGAATAAGTCTGTGGCTGCGACTACGCCAGTGGCTCTGTGGTGAATGTTGCTGTCGTTGAGTTGGTTGATGCGCTTCCACTTTTCTAGTTTGCATATCAATTCGGCGTATTCAGATTCAGATTGCTGGCTTTGCTCTGGGCACTTCTGCTCGAGTGTTGGTATTTAGTTTACCGTTACCAAATATTGCCTGTTTCCGTTGTCTAAACTTTCATAGCTGTTTGCGCTTTATTCGTTGGTTTTTCGTTGCTCGTTGCTACGAGTGGGTCTCTAGCT
This sequence comes from Bactrocera dorsalis, assembly GCF_023373825.1. NCBI lineage: Eukaryota > Metazoa > Arthropoda > Insecta > Diptera > Tephritidae > Bactrocera > Bactrocera dorsalis. Next base: position 43,837,989 of record NC_064304.1, on the reverse strand, counting down.
GACGGCGAAGCCACTTGATTGCCGATATTACTCTCGATAAATTGCGTGTGGCGAGAGTAAGTGGCGTCTGTGAAATGTAAAACAGCAGACATTCATATGTACATATTTGCAAAATTGTACACTTCAGTGCGGGTCCATAATAGTAATACTCAACACTCTATATCGTATGTAAAGATGGGAATAAATTTGCCATAGCATGCATTTTCAAAGCACAAACCGCTGACAGTATTTTGCAGCATATGCTTGGTAGCAGATATACAATATATCATATGTGAATTAAAAAACGAAATAACTGTTCCCTTTGTGCAATATTTCAGGGCTCATTTGAATTTTTTAGCAAATGTGTCCTCACGATCACAGAAACTTCCAAATAGAGAGGTTATGATAATCGCATCGCAATGTAATAAAATATTCTCCGAAAATATATCAGTGTGCATTTAATATATTATATATGTACGTATATTCTCGTAAGCACACACTCTATATTTGAGCAGTTGGCAAAATCCAAAATTCATTTATTATTTTATTATTGCAATTTATGATAATATTTAGTAGTATGTTTGATATTGGTGATCGCTGCTGCCGTACGTCCCATCGCCTTGGAGACCGTGAGAGGCAAGACAAATGTTAACTTCAGTTGCAACGTCTTTCAAGAAATTAGGAAACCCAATCGCCGCAGATGAACTACTTACCACTCTTTCTCACGACAACGCAAATTCTCATACATCAACTGCAAAAACTATATTTTTAACCCATTTCCAACCGCGCTGCAAAAATTTTAAAATTTAAGGTACATTTTTAGATTAATTACGGCCCCCTGATTCCAAATCTGTCATCAAAAAATTTCTACCTCTTCCCGTTTTCCCGATATGCCAAAAATTAAATTGTTCGATTAGTCGAACACTGGCGGTGAACACATACCATAAAATCCCATACAAATGCGAAATGACAATTTTTCCCGCCAAATGATAGCGCTTTGACATTTCTTTTGTGTGTTTCAGAAGAAAAGACTTGTTTTGTGCCTGCCTATCATATTCCTACATTTTAATAGTTTTTCGAAAAATAAATGGTGAGAATCTATTAGAATATAGTTTCGTTTGATGTGTAATTCCGAGTGTTTGTATTGTTCCTCGATTCCAGAATTGCAAAACAACAATGAGGGAGATTGAAGATATTTTAGAGAATTGGAGCGATGACGAAAGTCCGGTTCAGTGTGTCAACGTACTCCCACCCAATGTACATGAACTATCCGATTCTAAGAACCAGATAACCCTTTGTCGCTGGCAAGATAATAAGGAGGTCACCATTGCTACAAACCATGATCAGATTCCGCCACTCTACCCTGTTCGGCGTTGGCAAAAGGCAACTAAAGCTTCTAAGAAGAGCATGAGAGAAAATGGGAAATTTGTCAACGTGGATCAACCTGCTGTGCTTCACAATTATAACAAAGGAATGGATGGCGTTGATCTCCACGACAATGCCATTCAAAATGATCGAGTAAACATCCGTGGAAAGAAATGGTACTGGCCACTTTGGATAAACACCCTAAATTCTTCCACTGCGAATGCATGGAAATTGCATTGTTTGGTCGCGAAATATAAGAATGAGAAGCCAATGAGCCAAAAACAATTCAAGTCGTCAGTCACTGAGTCTCTTTAGTAGACCGATGAAAAAGAAGCATTAGAGGTGGATGAAGATCTGCAGTTCCAAATGTGGTTGGTGAACACCTCATCGTCCGTCAACCTCAATTGAAATGTCGTCGATGTCAATTGAAAGGCTGTGGAAAACCAACAGTTTGGATGTGTGAAAAATGTGCCAAGCATATGCACTCGAAGTGTTTCAAAGATTTCCATGAAATACTATCTATGTAAATAATCAAAAATAGCCAATATTCAATAAACATTTGTTTTTACTGAAATAATATTGTCTATTCATTTATATTACGATATGTTGTATGTGATGACCGCCACTGTTCGATTAATCGAACATCTATTTTGAGTAATACCTGTGCCATCCATGTTTTGTCAGGTGTTGATTTTTTTATTGTAAAATAATATTTGGTTCTTTGCCTATAAGACCTCATGTTTATTTTTTTAGTTTTATTTATTTACATATTTTTAATATAATTTACAAAAAAGGTCTACCGGCAAGGCATTTTTCAACCCCTCCCCCAATCAAATTAAGGGGGAGTTGGGGGTTGGTAAATATAGTTTTCAAATAGCCAAAATATCAAAGTAATATATGATACTCACTATCGTCCTGATATCATTTACCTTCACAGCTAAAAGAATTATTCAAAATAGACAACTTTGCTGTTCGATTAATCGAACACCAGACATCGATTCATGAGTTATCCTTCGTAGTCTGGACTTGGCACCGAATGCATTATTTTTATTTTCTTTCCTAAAAAAGAATAGCTTTGTGTTATTCAGTCGACGCGTGGGCTGTATTCAGCTGGCAGTTATTAGAAAGCGTTTAAGCGGATAGAATGTTTCTATTCAAGCAGATTCCAAGTACTTATCTCTTTTCTAATTTAATGTTTACGTATATTTTCTTTTATTTCGAGACAAACACAGCTTAAATATTGATGCTGCAAAGACATTTTATTAATCTAAAACTATCTATTTATTTTTTTACAGCATTGGTGCTATAAGGAAGTATTTAAGGATATGGAATGAGGAGACTATAGTGCGCTGAGAACATAAAACGATTCTCTTTTCAAACTAATTGAGTGAACAAAGTGACATAAAATTTAAATTCAACAACTTTGAAACTTATAGTGCTTCTCTGGAACAGAGATTTGAAAATAAATAATTGCGTTGTCGTCATTGAGTCATGCAAAGAAGAGCCGCATTGCGAGCATTGGAATTTAAGAAAAGTCCCAAAGTGAAATATGACAAAATGTGTGCGGATAAATACGAATAAAGTGAAACGAACACATGTCATGCCGCACATGCCTATACACAACTACCTACGTAAGTGGCAGCGAATGGGCGACAAATAGGTGGTTGTAAGCGAATAAATATGTATATGGATAAGCAGTGTCTGTTTGCACGAATGTGTTTGTTTGCTAAGCCGAGCGCATGTTGACATCACCGACGGCGCAAAAGCCCCCAACATGGCGCGCAGAAAGCGTTAAGCAAACAAAGCGCACAAGCAGACACACGCGCGTGTTTGAAAGACATAAAAAAAATTGCAGTCTTGTATTAAATGTGTGTGTGTGAACCGCTGCATTTGTGTGAGTTGGCGGAAGTAAAACAAAGCAAAAACGGAAAATAAAAGTAAAAGTGTTTAACTCCGCAATGGATTTATGCTGATTGCAAGGGATTACTGGATAAATTGGAAAGGAATCAACATGAATTCCATTCAATTTTTTATCGTCGCGCTTTTGGCAACTATCGGTAAGTAGCTGCTGATGACTTGGCCTTTGCATTAATGCCAATAAATGTATATAACAGGAATTCAGGCATTGATGGCACATAATGCTTTACCTAATGTTGACCAGGAATTTTAACTTCCAACTTACGAGTACTGAAAGAGATTTATATTTGAAGTGTTCGTTTGAAAATACTTTTGTTTGCGTTGTGTCGATATTGTCCTTGGGTCTAAAACCTTGAAACAATCGGTATATGTATGTAGACATATAAAGATATATTTATAGCCTGCTTATAAAGGGTGATTTTTTAAGAGCTTGATAACTTTAAAAAAAAAAAAAACGCATAAAATTTGCAAAATCTCATCGGTTCTTTATTTGAAACGTTAGATTGGTTCATGACATTTACTTTTTGAAGATAATTTCATTTAAATGTTGACCGCGGCTGCGTCTTAGGTGGTCCATTCGGAAAGTCCAATTTTGGGCAACTTTTTCGAGCATTTCGGCCGGAATAGCCCGAATTTCTTCGGAAATGTTGTCTTCCAAAGCTGGAATAGTTGCTGGCTTATTTCTGTAGACTTTAGACTTGACGTAGCCCCCCAAAAAATAGTCTAAAGGCGTTAAATCGCATGATCTTGGTGGCCAACTTACGGGTCCATTTCTTGAGATGAATTGTTGTCCGAAGTTTTCCCTCAAAATGGCCATAGAATCGCGAGCTGTGTGGCATGTAGCGCCATCTTGTTGAAACCACATGTCAACCAAGTTCAGTTCTTCCATTTTTGGCAACAAAAAGTTTGTTAGCATCGAACGATAGCGATCGCCATTCACCGTAACGTTGCGTCCAACAGCATCTTTGAAAAAATACGGTCCAATGATTCCACCAGCGTACAAACCACACCAAACAGTGCATTTTTCGGGATGCATGGGCAGTTCTTGAACGGCTTCTGGTTGCTCTTCACCCCAAATGCGGCAATTTTGCTTATTTACGTAGCCATTCAACCAGAAATGAGCCTCATCGCTGAACAAAATTTGTCGATAAAAAATTTTCGAACCGAACACTGATTTTGGTAATAAAATTCAATGATTTGCAAGCGTTGCTCGTTAGTAAGTGTATTCATGATGAAATGTCAAAGCATACTGAGCATCTTTCTCTTTGACACCATGTCTGAAATCCCACGTGATCTGTCAAATACTAATGCATGAAAATCCTAACCTCAAAAAAATCACCCGTTAACACCAAAAAAGAAACATCAAATATTCTATAAAGTACTGTGCCCAAACTGTGCCCAAAAAGGTGACATTGTCTTTATTTTGAAAATTTTTTATTTATGCTTCCAATCAATTTCACCCCCTTCAAAGTAATCCCCTCCCGATGCAATGCACTTATGCCAACGGATTGTCCAATCTTCGAAACACTGGTTGTAATCACTTTCCGGGATGGTCTTCAGTTCCGTCTTCGCTGCGACTTGAATCTCCTCTATCGTTTAAAAACGGTGTCCCCGGAGCGGTCTTTTGAGCTTGGTGAATAGCTAGAAGTCGCAGGGCGCCAGATCAGGTGAATACGGTGGTTGTGGTACGATATGGGTTGAGTTTTTGGCGAAATGATCACGAATTACGAGGGCAGTATGGGATGGTGCATTATCGTGGTGTAAAAACCAAGAATTGTCTTTCCACAATTCCGGCCTTTTTAGGCGGATAACGTTACGCAAACGACGCATAACGTTCAAATACTAGTCCTTGTTGACTGTTTGACCGGTTGGAAGAAATTCATAATGCACAACACCACTATAATCGAAGAAAACAGTCAGTATGACCTTGATCTTTGAGCGACTTTGGCGCGATTTTTTTGGTCTCGGCTCTCTTTTGGCACGATATTCGCTCGATTGATCGGTTGTTTCGGGGTAAGCATAGATCCAAGTCTCATCGCCAGTTATAATGCGTTTCATGACACCCTGGTAGTCGGAAAGCATCGTTTCACACACTTCAAGGCGACGCCTTTTTTCCAAACAATGCAATGTTTTCGGTACCAGTCAAAATTTGACGCGCTTGGGGACCAAAACATTCTTCAAAATGGTATTGGCTGAGCTTTTCGATATGCCAACTTCATCAGCAAGGTCTCTAATTGTTAATCGACGGTTTTTCAACACCAAATATTTGATTTGTTGAACGTGAGCTTCGTCGGTTGAGGTTGATGGTCGCCCTGGACGCTCTTCGTCTTCGACATGTTCACGGCCGTCTTGGAACTCACTATACCACTTGTAAACATTTTTTTTAGACATAGCCTCATCACCAAAGGCTTTCTGCACCATCCTCAACGTGTCCGCAGCAGAAAATTGATTCCGTAAATAAAATTTAATGCAAATTCTTTGCTCAACAAATTTGGACATCGCAAAAAACGAAAAACTCACTTTTAGCAGCTCACAAAACGACACGTATCTCAAACACTAATGAATATTTTGACATGAAATGTGACATAAATGTGACTGACAGTACTACCAACCTAAAAAAAATAATTCTCCAAATCCTTCGACGCGCGCAGTTTAAATTTCAATTTTACCTTATTTTTTGGGCACAGTAGTATATATGTAAACGTTTGGCGTGACCAGCCAAGTTGGTTTACCCATTCCCGTCTGGCCGTGCGTCTATCTGTCCATCTAAAAGAAACGAATCATATTCTCCCAGTATCATACACAAATTACCTTAAATATAACAATAATATTGGCGTTTACAAAAAATAGAAAAATATTCGACAAAAATTGTTAAGAAGACACTGAACTTTGAAATATCTAATTAACTACGCAATTACACTTTTGTTAATTCCAATTTCCAGAAATATACCGCCAACACACACATAGCAGTAACTAATTTTAGTAGATAAACTTTTGTTTCCATAATGTCTAAGTATAATAGAAAGGTTCATACCTGCCTAACATCAGAACGTTGAAAGCTAAGTGTGTACATATTTAAGTACACAAGATCTTATAACAATAATACAATGACAACAACAAATAATTCTGTATAGACATTATCAGTGTTTATGCATTAATAATCGATTTTATAATGAATAAGTTTATGAAATCTAAATACAAATATACAAATATTTCGCAATTAGAATTGGTGGCTTTGCATTTAGCTTATTTATTCTCGAAACTAATGCAGAAAATAAATAAATAATTTTCTTTCAATTAAAATAATTACTTTACACACTTTATTTGAAATAAAATATAATTGCATATGTGGATTTACATTAGGGTGTTCATTGTTTCTTAGTGTTGATATGTTTTTTTATGCAAAAGCAAACTTTAAGAAGTTAAGTTTTTTGCGCTAAAAAGCGTAAAGAAGATCTTTATTTTCAATTTAAAAAGTGTTCCCATATATGATTATTAAGTTTTGATTCTTTCAAGTATCTTGATTACGACCACATTCTTGAAAATATTCGAGAGAAAAAAACAAAGAGAGAAAATTTCGAGATTTACAGTCTATAAAATGTCGTGGTTTACTCAATGGAAATTTCACTTTCGTTTCAAAAGTAATTTGCATTCATATATATACTTCTCAGATACAATGATGTCGCCAAATACCCAGATATTAGTAAAGTCTACCAATTAATGTGAATAAGCGGATGAGACCTCTACACAAAAGTTATTTTCTTAATAGTACTTTGAGGGATTTAATACGTGAAGTTAGGAATGATAACACAATTTGTCAAAGCATTGGACGTAGAAGCATATTGCTTTTGTGACATTTGTACAATGTTTCCAAACTTAGTATAGAAAAGCTGAATGGTGGACCCTTTAGTGGTCTTCACATATGGCGTTTCGTAAGTGATACTGATTTCATTAAAGTAATGAGTGTTCCGTAAAGCGTAGTTTGGAAAAGTTTAGTATTGATAGTCGAAATTTTCCTTGGTAATTATGAACAAATTGTCCCAAATATGCTGATAAACTTTAGGGTTCTATGAGACAATAAGAGTATCAATTTGGATTATATTTTCAATAATTTGGAAACATTTTTACATAATTTAGTTATTTTTGGTGAGAAATCTAGAGAGCCTTATCCTATGATCCTTAAAATATATTGTTAACTAGAAAATTATAAAGGAATAAATAAAAGGACATTTAATAAAGATATAACATATGTTTTTGACATTTGTCTGTCTGATTACTTCGATGGATTCTAATTATTAATATTATTTTGTTTTGTGTTTTCGGACTTTAGTAATGTAAAATTAAAAAAAAAAATATTTGGCTATTGAGGGTTTCATGAATTTTGAGTAGAAATGTATTCAAAACCGATCTTATATCTACTTAGGCACGAAATTGCACTAGACCAGAAAAATCGAATACAAAACTTATCGCTCTACAAAACAGGTACTACCGATTTAAAAGTTATACATCAAATGTACTGAGTTTTTGTACAGTACACCAGGTTGTATAAGTAACACAAAATTTATAAATTACTGGAGTGAATACTCAGTACATTGCATATATTATTTTAACTGCCTATGATTTGCAATTTGCCAGGACCAAAGCAACTTAAGCTGCAAAACGTCAACCAGAGGGAAGCGAAGCAATTATATATACGTATATATAACTCATATGCCAACTCAACTGCCATATTTGACAAATGGTTTGTTAGAGTAGAGAAAATAATTATATGTAGTACGCTATGGAAATTCGGCTAACTCTTGTACAATTTCCCATATTTTTGCCATAAAACTACACACATGCAATATACGTTCAGGTAATTTAGACGAAAGTTTTAAGGTCTTATATAAGTATATAGAAGATAGAATTGACCTGGCTTTATTTATTTTTTGATAATGCTGTATACAATTAAAAGGCCACAAAAAAACGTATATGGTTTGTTCCCATTTTTATCTATTTTAGGCATGAAGATACACTGTTATGAGTAAAACACGCTCTCTAATTTTTGTTAAGATAACTCATATGTTAGCCGATACATCCAGTGTAAAGTCATCCGGCAGTTCGAAAATATTTATGTATATTATTATAAATTTATATTAGGTATACCCGTTTTTCACCCATTCTTGACACACAGACAAACCATACTCGGGAAAGTATTATTTCTGAATTTCAATTTTATTTCTCACATATTGACCAATTTTTTCTATCAAAAGTCAACAATTGGCTTCAATTTTTAATCACTGAAAAGGAAAGAGTCAGATGGAATTTAAAATTGTGTTATATGGCAAGTAGGTGTGGTTGGAGTCCGATTATAATTATATGATGTTGAGGTAATGTCATATATCGAGTGTTGTTGAAATCGGTCAAGCATATCTCGAGTTGTGGGACTTAAAGAGGGCAGTGCCACGGTCATTGTCCAATTTTGACACTGACTTTTATAGAACTACCTTTTTTGGCTATTGATTTATTGCATTTGTAGTAATTTTTAACAGTACCGTTATATGGGAAATGAGCGACGTTATTATCTGATTTCATTAATTTTCACTCTGTCGGCAGTGGTCTTATGTACCTGAAGGTACTTCCTTGCAGGTTGCAAGAGTATGAAATGTTCGGTTCTACCCGATCTTAGCTCCACCTTACTTTTTTTACTTTTTAGGGGGTGTTCGCAAAAAAATAATAAATTTGAGAAATAACGGACATCCTAATATGCGTATGAAGTCACATTTAGAGATAATGGTAAAATGGACTGAAGTGCTTTGACGAAGCTTTATGTTTTTGTATAAAATTAAATCTTAAATTATGTTAAACACCTCTTCAATTATTATTCTTTTAAGATGTTAAACTCGTCACGTAGTGCAGTTGCAAATAATTATATCTTACAGGAACAATTAAAATAGTTATTTTTAAGTTTTCCAAAAAAATCTTATTATTTATCAATTTCTTTGTTAATTCGTTCCCCCGAGATAGTTGTATCTGCTTATGGCTGACATAGAAAAATCACTACTGACTAAATTGCAACATATTGTTATTATAGTCAAAATTTCCTAAAACGTAGGATTTTTTGTGTTGTAGTCAAAGGGTGTAGAGGTCAAACCACCACCATTTATTAACGTGACCCAAATAACGGTACGTGATGAAAATTTTTGAACTTAAATTCGCAATCAGGATACCTCAAATACCCCGTAGATTTTCCTTCGGTTTTTTTGAGTAGTGTTATCGTATGTCGTGATAATGATATTCTGCGACAAAAAGCTATGAAAATATGGAATTTGTGCTCCAACAATGGGAATGAAGGGCTAAGTTAGAGTACGCAAATCAACTTTCATCATATTCAGCATAACGTATGAGACAAGTGAAGGATGAATTTTGGCTATTACTCTACCAAACTTATCATATGTTAGGAGCGCCTTCTGTGCTAAGTTGTTTTCTGTCTAATTTGGTGAAAATATCTCGTAAAAATAAAAAGAGGTTTCCAATCAGGGACCTGGTGAGCACTTCTTTGGGATAAAAGGTCGGGTGAAAATATTAAGACATATACATTTATCTCGAAAACTAAGGAACTAGTTCGCTTATAGTTCTGGTTGTCACGCTGTCATAAACATTGTGGAGAACTTAATATAAGGTGCTTTTGTTTAGACATGTGGCTTTCAAAAAGAAATAAAACACATATAATTTAATGTTATGACCAAGAGTTTAGGTTAATTGTAAAGATCAGAGTTTACTTTCTGTTTTAAAAATATAGCGCCGAATCTTCTCTTAAAAAGCGTCACTCGTATCGGCTTTATTTGCGTAGACAAGCAACTTTACATAACCTGACCAAAAGTTTTCTTCAATAGATTGATTATAGCATAACGCTAAAGGTCGTCCACATCAGGTTAGGTTAGATGGCAGATTGGCAAAACACTTGGTAGCCAGTACGAATTTTCTTAGGTATTTAATTTCAACTCCCGCAAGTTCAGTGGGATGTCTGAAGATATGCGCTCCCAAGTATTTAAGTCTTGGCCTCTCAAACGCGAGACAGTCAAGAAGGAAGTGTTAAGTTGTTTCCATCTCATCTTCAGCCTTACTGCGGGGACGCCAATATGGCAATGGCTTGTTAAAAGCTCCAAACTAGGGAGAGGCGAGCCTTACTGTGGGCAAAGAGATCACTAGATCATCTGCGATTAATCTTGGGCAAAAAGGCTTTTGCGACTGCGCAAGTCGATGGACCAGCGCTGGCCATGCTTTGCTTCCGCCAAGTCCACATCAATATGCTCCTATTCAGGCACGAACAATTCATTAGTCATAGATCCATATCCATATACAGTGATTACCTCTGTACATAAAGCACAACAAGCAGTGACTTTTGGAGAATGTCATGGCATCTCAACAAATGCTTGTCGATTATCATCAATATTCGAAAACAATACTTCTTTTTATTAGCGCACCTATTCCACCAAAAGTGAGCTTCATCGCTGAACAAATTGTTCTTATGAAAATCGGGATCGTTGGCCATCTCGTTTTCTTGATACACAATCTTTAAACATTGCTTCGTAGTAAGTCTGTTTGTTAAGAAATGGAAAACCAAACAAGTATAAACCAAGTAACAGCTGTCAAAAAAGAACAACACCAAAAAAGGCATTGCTGCATTGAAAAGCGCACCACTAACAACCACGGTTGTAACCTGTTCAGAATATAAACATATAATTTTGAATTAGAGCATCATTCATGAACAGAGCCTCAAATCAAAATTAAATAGCAAAATTGGTGGCATTTATTTCGTACTGTTATGCTGGACAATTGTTGACTTCGGTGAAAACATGTATTATTTAGCATTATTATTGTGCTTCGCATTTGAATATGTTATGAAATATTTAGATAGCCATCTATAACAATTTATAAATTATAAATTAAGTTTTAACTTCTGCATCGTATTATTCACCGTTAAATAAACTGTTAAATAAACAGTTGTATATAAACATGTTTTATTAAAATCGCTTATTTGTGAATTTTCGAAATAATAACTGAATTGCAACAATTGCCGTTTATGTATGTAAATATGTATATGTAATTGTCTGCCATGTTTTTTAATCAAATATGCAATGTGCTCATATGGCAAATGTATATGTGTGTGTGTATGCTTGCACAACCTTTGTGTAGGTAAACAAAAGCCTTGTGGCCAACGGCGTTTATTTAATCTGCGGCAAAACAAAAACACCAAGTGATGCACGCAAACTTTGTGCAAAAAAAATGCAGCGCTAAAACTGCAACGAAATAATTTGACAGTTAAGCAATTAATTTAATGGAGTTCATGGCATTAAGGGCATTCATATGTATACAAATATGGCAGCGTTACAGGGTGCCTAAAATGAACTGTTTGAAATGAAATAGATATTTGGCAAAGCAAAGGCATATGTAAGCAAGCAATAAAAAAGCTTTTTAAAGTAATTATGATTGATAATAAAATATACGTAAATACAGTTGTAATAAATAATAGTGAAAGGCAAACGTTTTTACTATGAAAAATACAATCAAAAACATAAAAAAGATAAGTTGCAATGGGAAGCGTTAAGACAAAAACAAGGAAATTCGCAAATACTAAAGATTCCACACAAGCAATTGATTTCGATGGTTCCATTAGTATGGCAGCTATTTGCTGCAGTTGTCCGATCTACACATTTTCTTCAGAGATCACATAAGTTCCTTATGTAATAATCCATGTAAAATTTCATGAAGATATCTTGTCAAATAAAAAAGTTTTCTCAACAAGGACTTTATTTTGATCGTTGTATTTGTATGGCAGTTATATGCTTTAGTGGTAGATTCCACCAAATGTGCGGCTTCTTGGTGGAAAAGGACATTTGCACAATTTGAAATCAATATTGAAAAACTAAAGGTCTAGTTCCGACGGACAGACGCACGGACATGGGTACATACATACATCACTTTTTAGACCATTTTCGGATATCTCCATATATGCTATAATAATATTAACGCTATATTCTCTTTAATAAAAAATTTGTGCACATGTCACCCAGTGAGGCACCCTGTTTATATAATAGGCTACAGATGTTCTTTCTTGCAAATATAAAAGCTTCCTTTTTATTGACAAAAATTTTTGTTTTCAAAAATTTTTTCAATTTGTTGAATATAAAAATTGTCGCTTTGCAATTATGGCAATGAAAAATGGACGTTTTTATGGTGTGTTTATGTTTTTCGCCCACTTAATAGGTAATATTTTTCGACACCTCACTGTTATTGCGCTACACTTTTTCCGAGACATAAACTCAATAATAAAGTGTAACTAAATTGAGAGTTTGTAAAACAACATACAATTTTACAAAATTAAAGCATATCACTTATACATTTTTTCCTAACACCTGCTTTAGTTCCAATTTGCCCAGCGTTAGAGAGTAACGAATAGAACAAACTGTATCAGCTGTTCAAAATGATTGATAATGAAGGTGGCATATATGTTTCGCATGCAGCAATTCTTTTTTCCAACCTAAAAAATTTATAAAAATAAACTCGAAAATGTATAGACTGGATAACAAGATTCAGGTTTAAGTCGAACATAAACAAAGTTTATTGGCCTATTGGAAATTTGTGAAAAATTGGAATGATTTTCACATAAATCTTTGGAATATGAGAGTATTCGGCATTATCCAGAAGATGGAATGCGCGCCAATTATCGCGTGACCAGCATTATTAAGATTGTATATTTTTTATCGACCGTACATATACGTGATGTTGGAAAACGAGATACATGCCACTAGGGTAGCCTTATCGACATTTTAGGCTTTGCCAACAGAACTGTCAGCCTCGAAAAATAAGCAAAAAGAGTTGAACTGGACTGTACAGTTTGCATGACCTAGCAAGGTACAGAGACAACTGGTGAAGATTTGTTTACTCGACCCAAACCAAACTACGGTTATAGTACCAAAGAAGAAGAGGAAAACATCATTTTCAACAACCAATTCTATAAGATCAGTAATATATACTTTAATTTATACTTCGCGTGTTTTTCGAATCGGTAAATTTTTTTTCTATAAGTTGGTAGTACAGTTAGTGACATTTGTACTAAATTTCACGTAAAAATATTCATTAGTATTTGAGATACGCGTCGTTTTGTGAGACTCTAAAAGTGTATCGATTTTTACTATTTTTGAGTTTATTGAACAAAGAAGTGCGATAATGCAACGTCTCATACAGCATTGCTTGGCCGTGATCATTTCGCCACATTTTCAACTAATATCGTGCCGCAAACACCGCCTTCGCCTGATTTACCTTTGTGTAACTTTTGGCTATTCAGCGTTTTGACTCAATTGAGAATATAAAAGCTGAATCGAAGAAGGCTCTGATGGCAAAGACGATGAAGGATTTTTCAAGGGCTATGATGACTGGAAAACTAGTTGGTATAAGTGTATAGCAGCGGGAGGGTATTACTTTGAAGAGAATGAAATGTACAAAATTCACCTTTCAATTTGATCACAGTAGTATGTAGGGATAAGTATAGTGCTAGGTCTCATAAGTGTAAGAATGAAGCATGAACTTTACTACCATTTAATAAAAATCAGGAAGGAAATACCTTCTTTTCGAAACATTATTTATCAGAAACAGTATCTGGTATTCATGAAGATATCTGCCTGGCTAAAATTTTTCGTAAAAACGTCACCACGCATAGACATTTATATGCGATTGCCTTGTCCTTGCTCTATAAAAAATATTTGTTATGAAATATTATTCATTTAAAATATCATACATGTGTGCGTAAATATTTTTCTGGGAAAACGAATGGTAAATAATATTAGCTTACTTTTAAATTAAATTATAAATATACAAATAATATACAAATTATACATATATTGTGTAATGTTTACCTGGCAAGTGTTAATCGGTGAATTAGTACTCAAATAACATCAAAATATACTATATGCGCATTACTTGTTTTGGAAAAATAATAAATTTGATCAACTAAACTAAATGTAAAGCTACAAAGCATTATTAGCTATTAAATCATAAAAATTAAAATATCACTCATACGCCCAGGTCAACGAAGAGCAGTGTTAATATGCAAGCCATTTTCAAAAGTTGTTTTTTTTTTATCAAAATTATTTTGTTAGTGCTTATGTTGATTTTTAACCGTATTTTTCTTAAATGGCGCTAGTGCTTCTAATTTTAGAAGAAACACTTTCGCAATAAATACATATATTATTTGCGAAAAAGAAATTATTCTTAAAATTTTTTTTAAATGCGACGTACAATGTAGTTTTATGCAGTAGTTTGAGAAAAGATTTGGCTTGTATCCATATAAAATTATTCTCAGCCAAAAACTGAAGCCATTGGACCACCGTAAATGTCGTGAGTTTGCTAACTTTGCATTGGAACAGCTTAAAATCGATTAACGATTTTTTGAAGAGAATCTTCTCCGATGAGGCTTTCATCTGAGTGGTGCGGTAAATAAACAAAACTATCGATACTGGTGCCAAGAAAAGCCACAAATGCATAACAAATAATCATTACATTCACCTAAATTGACGGTTTGGTGTGGTTTTTGGTCTGGTGGAATCATGGGTCCGTACTTCTTTCGTAATGAAGCTGATGACACCATTACTATCAATGGGGAGCGGTATAGATCGATTACATACAGCGTTTTAAGGCCGCAATTGGAAGAAATTGATCTTGACGACATCTTATTCCAACAAGAAACAACCGAATTATTTCGAGAAAAGTATGGAGATGCGATTATTTGAAGAAATTGTGACAATGAATATTATTATACATATATTATCTATAAAGTTATTAATTTTAGTAAAGATAATTGAATACAATCTAGGGAACCTTTGAATTTGAATAGTGGCCATCAAAAATTACGTCAAAATTACCTTCATTAGTTTGATTACATATTAAGTTGTTACAAGGGTTTTCTCAGGTAAAAACAGCATTTTTTCAACAAATTTTTTCATTTAATATAAAAAAATAAATATTTTATTTGAACTTTTTATTGTTACATACATGTTAGTAAAGAAATTTTGAAATTTTTGGAAAACAATATTTTAAACTCGGCCATTGCCACGCAATTTCCGGTGACCCCACGGAAAATCGAAAAAAAATCCGTCGTCTAAGTCTTTAAGAATTATACCTCAAAGACGTGTGTAAAATTTCATGAAGATCTTGAGAAATCTTGCCAACCGACTTCAAAAACACAGTTTCGAGAAAAATGCGCACTTAGAAGACAAAGAGTTCTTTGTATTTTCACAATTTTATATTTGCTCTTGGCTCGATTTCCACTGAAGGTTATGAATGATGTTGTAACAAAAATAAAGAAAACATAAATGTTGTATGACTATTTACATTTATCTATTTATAGTATAAACGAAATAAAATTGAGCAAATTAACTAACTATTTTCTCCAATCCAATAATGCATAATTGTCACAAAATTAAGCGAAAGAATGAATTTATTGGCTTAGCAAACTCACAGAAGAATATATCTTTATTCTCAAGCGCCACTCTGTTCGCTCAAAGCTATTTCGTACGCTTGCTCTTTAATGATGGAAATAAATAGCATCCGTTTTTTTCGAATTGAAACTGAGCAATCCACTTGCCGACAACTCACTTCATCTGTTTGCCAAGAATGAGCGTTTCATGATGTCAGTGGCGATTTCGTTTTCAAATTGTCGATTAGCATATCATACATATGTATGTATGTACATACATACATGCCTGCTTTATCCATATGCATGGAAAGCTTATGTACATTCGTCTGTGGAAGCTGCCATAAAACCATGCACACACATCTAATATGCATGCAAACATATTATATATACATATATATGTATGTATATAAATGTAGAGTTATAAATGCAGACTGGCGTTGACCATTCGTTTCAGTTATAAAAAATCGCTTATGCAGCTCAGCTCTGCTTCCGATTGTTTTTGCTTTATTGATCGCTTACTCAGTAAAATGAGGTGGGAAACTCTTTCTATTGAAACCGACAGCCACAGCTGTCTGCGTTTTCTCATACACACTTATGTATGTAGTTATGCATTACTATATTTGTATGTGTATGCATATATATGTGTATACATGACCATTTGCTATTCTGCAGCGTGTCGATCCATTGACTACTATTTTTAACTCATTTCCATGCACATTTTTCTTGTCATGTATGTAGATTCCTGGCATTTCAGTTTATGTTAGCTGTATTTTCGATGAGCTTACTTCTTGCTTGTATGCTTTCGTTAGCTTCATAAATCATCTCGAAATGTCAGTGTGCGCTCATCTGGTTGAATCTTCATCCACTTTCACACACTCGCATTTACCGCTTGGCATTGAGTTGTCGACGGGAATACTTAGATTTCGAAAATGGCCATATCTCTTAACGCTATTGATATATGGCATTCAAGTCTAAATTACTTTCTTTTATCGCAAGAAAATGATTACGCTTTACTAGATGCAGGAAAGCGGTAATTTTATGTTTTTGGGGGTTTTAGTGCTTTGGAGTCTTGGTTATCTCATTATAGTGTTAATTATAATTTATCTGGTTTCATGTGTTATCCATGAAATTTTAATGGCCTGGCGCATTAAGTGGGTAGACATCAAAGCTTCAAGATGGACCAAATAGGTAATGAAGTCCTCAACTCGTTTGGCTTTACCGAATCTCCAAAGTATTTCTATTGGGAAGCTTTTTCTACCCAAAAACAGTGTAGATGGATAAGTACCTGAAAGTATTGAAAATCCACAATTATTTCCTAAAGATACTATTTGTTCATAAAATTCGTTTATAAAATCAAAAAGATTAACCTGCAGGTTTTTTAATTTATTATACCCTGAACAGGGTGTATTAACTTTGTCACGAAGTTTGTAACACCAAGAAGGACGCGTCGGAGAACCTATCAAGTATATAAGTATATAAATGATCAGTATGTTGAGCTGAGTCGATTTAGCCATGTCCGTCTGTCTATCTGTCCGTCTGTCTGTCCGTCTGTATATATACGAACTAGTCCCTCAGTTTTTAAGATATCTTTCTGAAATTTTGCAAACGTCATTTTCTCTTCAAGAAGCTGCTCATTTATCAAAACTGCCGATATCGGACCACTATAACATATAGCTGCCATACAAACTGAACGATCGGAATCAAGTTCTTGTATGGACAACTTTCACATTTGAGAAGATATATTTACGAAATTTGGTATATATTATTTTCTAAGGCAACAATATAATCCTCGAAGAAATTGTTCAGATCGGTTAACTATAGCATATATCTGCCACACAAAGTAACCGATCGGAATCAAGATCTTGTATGGAAAACTTGATTTTCGCAGTGGCGGTAGGGGTGCTTGAGGAGAAATGTACACTTAACCAATTAAACCACCATTTTTTCAAAATATTTTACCCACAGGTGTCCCTGGCTACTGCAATCTCCTATGTCAAATTACAAATTTATATCTTAATATAGTGCTTAGTTTTAGCACTTTATATGTTTGCGATTAATGGTGATTTGTGGGCTTGGCAGTCCGATTACGTCCATCTTTTTTTGTACCAAGGAGCCTGCACACCAAGTTTCATCAAGACATCTCAATGTTTACTCAAGTTACAGCTTGCACGGTCGGACTCTCGTCACGAGTGTTGACCAATTCCAGGCCTACAGGGTTTCTCCGGAAAGTAATAGGACTGATTTTCTTCCACAACGGCTATACTTCAGAGCATTCGCGCACCGACTGTATTCGGTAGAGGGCGTTCCTAGCTAACGAACGAGCGGCTGGTCAATTGTCTCAGAGCTTGTGGCGAGTCAGAACAAACATTTTCGCGCGACGTGTTTCTGTGACTGGTGCAATCCGAGGTACGCTTTAAGCTTGATTTGGAATAAATGAATCTACATTGCCTAATTAAAACATAACATTTTAAGTCGATGCTGATATTTTGTCCTAAAGCAATAAAAAGGCCTTGACGGATATTAGAATCAACAAGACGACATTACAGTACATTAAAAAAGTACTTACATATCTTGTTGTTGTCAGAACGGACGGTAACTTAACACATATCAATATTCAAAAATAATTCAAATTCTATTTTGCACAATATGTGCATGCCCATAAAAAGAATCCCACACCCTGTACGCCTCTTCTGCCAATGCACGTGCTCGCATATCATTTGCTAAGCAGCCAGCCAAGCGAAGACAAATAAAACTTTTAACTTTAGAAAAATTCACAAATATATACATTAAAACAAAAACAAAATGTTTCAATAAAGTCGCCAGCACTTACAATACGAACACGAACGATTGTACTCGTATGCACGTCAGATTGCGCATGCATGCTTGCACATGTACGATATTTATAGAAACTTGTCTGTGCACTAAAAATTTATGTAGGCGAACATGCTGGAATAAGTGCTGGCAAAGTACGCTTGAACAATTCGCAAATGCAGCTCAAATCTCAAAGCGCGCAAAACTCAACTTGCAACGAAATGAAATCACCAACTTTATGGATTTTATTTGGGGAAAAATCTGCGTGTCGAATTGAGCCAGCGACTGCCACACGCTCATTACTAACACATGCATACATACGAGGGTAGTTCAGTAATTGCTTACAAAAGTAACATGAAAATTTTTGACAAATATGTTGGCGATTATTTCTCAACGTAGTCCCCTGTTAGCAGGATACATTTGAGCCAGGGATTCTCCAGCTTCTTTAAACTATCCATCACAAATACGTATGGGGTCCGCAAAGTAAGAGATAACCTCCACCATGAAAACTTCACTTCGAATCACTTCTTCTTCTTTATTGGAGTAGCCGAGTTTACAACAGCGCGCCAGTCGTTTCTTCTTTTCGCAATTTGGCGCCAATTCGAGATACCAGGTGCAGCCTGGTTCTTCTCCACCTCATCTCTGAGGTGTGGAGTGGAGGACTTTCTCTTCCTCTGCCTCTCTCGAAGGGTACTACGTCGAATACTTTCAGACCTTCTCAGGTCTGGAAAATATGAAGGTAAACGGAATGAAATCTGGTGAATAAAGTAGATGGTGTGAAAGAGTGTACTTCGACCACTTTTGTCGTAGCGATGAAGTAGATGTGCACCGGCGTTTTTTCATTGCCAAATGGAACAGTTTTCTTAATAATTTGGGATAGTAAACGTTTTATCATTCCTCACGTTGAGAATCGAAAAAAATGGCCAATAGGAAATTCTTCGTGCTATTCGGAGCAGGTTTGCCGAGAAAATACACTGCTGTTGTTTCTTTGACATTCCCGAAGCGACACAAAATCTGCTTTAAATGCTGCAGTGAATTGGTCTTAAAGTTTTTGTTATTGTAGAAAATACGTAAACGTGACACCCATGATGTCGACAGTTTTCTCGTGCTTAATACGGGATATGTCCCCATCGCACACTTTTAGTTGGCGCTCTATCAATACAAAATCGAGATACTGGGGTGTGGTTTATCAAAAGCTGAGGTTGAGATCCTACAGAATTCCAATAAAACAATTTTTGCCATTGATATCGGTACAGAAGGGACGATGTGTAAAGCATACAAGGGTTCTTAATTTCTTTTGCCCAATTTTCCTTTCAAAGAGAAGACACAAATAACAGAACAGTATTGTTCTTCTTTCCATATTTCTAAAATCCGGATACTCACGGGGTCAAACAAAAAAAGGCAGTCTGTTTCGACATAAATATTGACTACTCGTCTACGAGAATGTTCTATTGAAAGTAAATTTCCGTTGGTTTAGTGACGCTATTGACCTTACCAAAGTAATTATCGAACCACCCTTGTATAGATGCACATTTGAAATGGCCATACACACATACATATCCATTCATATAGCACACCAACAACAACATAAAAGCTCAACACATGAGCATTGCTGCAAGAACTTTTTAGCGGACGCCCACACGCACACACGCACATACTTACACAAACACCAGCAATTCTGTGTTTGTGCCGGAAAGTTGTGAACCTTTTAAATAAAATAAAGTCATTTAAAGTGATCTGATATCAGATACTTACTTTTTGATTCGCTCGATTTTTTCACGCTTCAACGTAAGCCACCACATCGCCACATGTCCCGCCGCTGCGCCAAATCCCGCTTTAAGCGTTTTATTTTATGAAAAGTTAAGCTACGATGCCCGATGCGCTTGCACAGAGCACTGACTCAGCGCGGACATGATAATACCGAGTTGATAGCAGATAAACAGATATTGAAGATACGTTAAATATGTTTGTTGCAGAAAAGTTTGACGGCGATTGCGTCGGGTATGTTGATGGCGCATAGACGGCGACGGCGATGCCTGCGTGTTACCGGAGAAGCGCCGGCATGCTCCTGTCAAAAACTTTTTTAATTCCATTTGATGTCAAAACTTATTATAAGAAAAATTCGGGCTGGTCATTGGATATCGATGGAGCATTTGCGAATAGTTTGTTCAGAGTTTGTTTGTGAAATGTGCGCTTTTCTAAATATTTGTAAGCGTTCTTTATGTGCGTTGACTGGCGGTTTCGCAGAAGAAGTAAAACAATTTTAGTCATAAGTTATTTCGATAAAATAAGTCACTTATAGCCATTTGCGAAAACTGTAAGCAGCAATTTCTAATTCTCGTTGGGAAATTAAATATTAATTTCGCTGTTACTTCTTCTTCTACTTCAAAGCTTATTTCTGACCTCCATTCAAATTGTTGTGTTCATATAATATACTATACATATGAATATCGGCTTGAAACTCCATTTTCCACCCCACTTGGAGGAAGCGGATAGGCGGTGAGATGTGTATTTTTAGGTTTTTATATTATTTCTTTTCAATTTATCATACGAGTGATTTTGAATTATTTTGCTTTACGGTTTCGGCTCATTTTTCGCCATTCAATGACAGTTTGACACTTTCCACGACATATTCATAAACCAACGCCTCGTCAACAGTAACGACGTGTTTGACTTCTTTTGTGGCCTTTACTTCACGTCGTTTTGAAAAAATTTCAAAGCTTTTAGTACGAGTTTAGCATTGACACGCTTCCTACCTATAGCATTAACGGATATGTGTTGAGTCAATATACAAGAGTTCTTGAGATCCTCTGCTATCTCTCTGACTCCAACTTTCTTTCTTTCAAACATAAATCAGCCGATGCTGCTGCAACGTCACGTTCGATATTCGTACGAAGTTCATCAATCGTCGCTGGTTTGTTGGCATAGACCATAGACTTGACGTAGCCCTACAAGAAATAATCTAATGGCTTCAAATCACACGACCGAGACGGCCAATTGACTGGGCCATTTCGTGAGATAACACCTTCACCAAACTTGCTTTTCAATAAGTCGATTGTGACATTCGGAGTGTGGCTTGTTGGAACCACATATTGTCCAAGTCCATATCATCCAATTCGGTCCAAACTTATTCAATTATTATTAAGCGGTAGCGATTCCCATTCCCAGTAACGTGGCGGTCTAGATCATCACGGAAGAAGGACGGCCCAATGACGCCGCTGGACCATAAACCGCACCAAACCGTAATTTTTCGTAATCCAATGGCAACTCATGAAGTACGTGTGGATTGCTGCTTAATCAATTGAGCATATTTTGCTTATTGACGAAACCAGTCAGCCAGAAATGAGCCTCATCTCTGAAGATGATTTTTCGATTAAAATCCGGATCATTTTCAGTTGTTGCTCAGCTCAATTCACGAACATACGACGATTATGGTTGTCACGCGACTTCAGTTCTTGTGTCAGTTTGATCTTGTAGGTATGTATGTAGGCTAAGATCTTTTCGCAAAATTCGCCATAACGTAACAGAAATGCCCAATTCTTGAGAACGACGGGTGAGAAACTGATTCGGGTCTTCCTCAATTGATGCGCTAGCGGCATCAACATTCTCGACAGTACGGAAACTTTATCTCACTGGCAGGGGAACACTTTTTACTGTGCTTGTGGATTCAAATTTTCCCACTAGGGACTCAATTGTTGATCTGACAGGGCTATCATAACGACCATAAATGAGACGTAGAACTATTAAAGTTGAGTGCACTGACTCCGAATTTCGGTAGTAAATTTTAATAATTTCGACTCGTTGTTGGATCGTACATATATCTTTCCATCATGAAATGGCAAAGCAGAGCGGGAAAAAATTGGTGTCGTTTTCTGTCACTAAGTCTACTTTTGTAGCGTCCCTATTGAAAAATCAGTTATAGTACATCGATGCGGAGTGAAGGAATGCATAGACGTATTAAAGACAAAATAGCTATAAATATCTAAATATGTTAATGTAGAATACAATATAGTATTGTTATTAAAAATTTCAAAATGTATTTATTTTATGTAGGTGTTGGTCGGTTAGCGATGGAACTGAGAAACTACTTAGATAAAGATGAGCAACAAGAATTTGTTGATTCATGTACAGCTTTAGAAACGCATTGTAGTAAAAATATGCCATCTTGGTTATGAACTTCGATTCAGCTTGAGCAACACTAAAATGAATCAAAATACCCTACCCATCCTCTCAAACTATTTTAAACACCATTTGTGTAAATTTATTTAACAAATTTTTATGCTCGAAAAACTATTTTTCCGCAGCATATTCTTTGACAACCGACCCCCTGAAGGGACAAGAATTTAGAAGTATTGCTTATCTTGTGGTTGTTTTCCGCTTTGGGTAAGAGAAATATTGATAAAAAAGTGGCTGGAACAAGATTAAATTACAATTTTTTTTACTCACAAGTGTAGGGATCATGGCCTTTTCCACATTTGGCACCAACTGATAATATTTACAATTGTATAATAATATGAGGATGGAGTCATGTGTAGAAGTTCACGCAAGTGGGGAAAGTTCTCTGATCGCCATTCACTTGGGAGTGGCCAGAAACGATTCTTTTACATATGACTCAAGCAGCTCACGACTTCCGGTCTTTGACCAAGTATCCTCTGGGTAGCCTAAGAGCATCCGTTTGAAGGCGAGCTAAAGTGAGAAGGCGAAACATCCCCTACATAGGGTTGTGCGCTGGGTTTGGGACCCGCCACGTAAAAAACACCCCCAATGAAAAACAACAAACAGCCTGCTGTTGTTGACTCGGCTATAATCGCGTAAGCGGTGTCTACGCCAGTAAAGAAGAAGAAGAATAATAAGAATCCATCCATGCTATGTCAATATTAAATTGAAAACTTGAAAACTAACGACTTACAGATTCATTTACAATATTGTCGACTTCGCTTCATTTTAAGTATATATTCTCCTTTTAATGAGCTGAGTATATATTTTCACGAATTTTCAAACTTATCCATCAAAAGTCTGCAGGCATTTTAAGATTTAACAAAATAAGCACCCAAAGCGCACTTCATCGTTTCAACCTGCCACAGCAGTTCGTGCTACTTTCGACAACATTTTTTCATATTTATAATAGCTTTAAAAATACCACCGCACCGACAACCAACAGTTCATCAGCAGTCAAATAGCTACTTCAACTGCATTTAGCCGTAAGGCGGCGGTAGTCAGTGCGCCAGACAACATCATAGCAACGGAAAAGTTTATACGGCCAGTCCGAAAATGAGTGAGCAACTGAATGATTGAGTAAATGAACGAATAAATTAGTAAGTGAGTAAGTCCGACGGCTAAGAGCGAAAGTTTATTATGAACTAAATAACTGTGTCGGACATTCTCGCAGCTCCGCTGCTAACCAAACCAACGTGGCAAGCAAATGGAGGCAGCAAACCAAACCGCCAACGCCACGCTCCATTCCACAATTATTTCGATTGAATGAAGCGCTGTTGTTGGGGCGCGCCGTAGCCGGAACACCGCTCCTTTCTGCTGCATCATCGGCAACGGGCATCTTGCCTGCCTACAGGGTTGCGCGTTGTTATCGTATGTATCGTATTTACAGTAGTTTGTTGTTGCGCTTAGTTATTTGTTGTTCTATTATTTATTCTTTTAATTTTTACTGCTAATTCAATGTAGCAAACCCTCACAGCCAAGCACCAACTTTTTGGCATAACTTTGCCAACATCCTCTTCACCATCGCTGGCACGTTCCCCTCCAGCACCACAACCCACCCGCTGAACATCTACGCCGTGGCATGCTTAATGCTTTCCGTTGAATGATGATTGCGCTGGATGATGTTGCAAGTGCGCGTTCATGGAATATGGCTGTTGTTGAAATGTTGCTTCTTAATTTGTTTTTGTTAATTGCTATTGGCCAGCTTAAATTGTTAAATGAAATGAAATTTGTATCTTTTAATTTCAACTACCATGCTGCCGAACACGCAGAGTTGTTTGATATGGCCGCTTTTGCTTTCGTACGCATGAGAAGTTATTCGAAATGTTTGCCGAGTTTTTGCTGGTTCCGTTGAGTAAATCGCCTCATTTTCCCTTAAGCACCATCAGCAGTAATGCTACGCAGTCTACTATTTTTTGTGAACTCTCTCCTCCACTTCAACTGCAAAAGATTTTATAAAATTTGTTGCTCTTGTTTTTATTGCCTTAGTTTTGTGATAAATACATCGTTATTGCTGTAATCTGTCTAAATTTCCTCTCATAATTGTTTAACGTTTACAACAAAAGCTGGTGAAGTGTAGAAATAAGTGTACGGAAGGTTGGTGGTGGAATGGTGAAGAAAGACACATTTTCCCGCAATAAGTACGTGAATATGATTTCTGATTAAAAGAAAGCGTTCATATTCAGTACGATTTATTTATGTTTGATAAAATATATTTCATCTGTGTATTGAACGATATATATGACATAGCCAAGAGGAAGTTTGGAAATATTACATTAGGTGTATGGAAGGTATATCCCTACTCGGCTGTTTCGACTCGATTTTATTCATTTTTGAAATAAAGGCACGCTATTATTAGTAAAAGATTGTTTCTGAATGTCAATATTTTCTGTAAAAACTCAGCAATAAGTAATGAGGTACACATATTCGGTATGAGGGGCTTTGAAAAGATAGGTCCGATTTCCACAATTTTTAGCTGTGACGTGGTATAGCTTAGAGAAACTATTTGGACAAGATTTTAATATACTGTAAAGCACAAGAGGCATGTGGAACTTAAAATTGTGATGTACTACTATTTTAAAAAGTAGTAAGACTTTGGTTTAATTTTAAAAGTCATAATTTATTCTTCAAAATCATTGTCATCCCCCCAAAGTGATCCCCCTTGGTCCTAACACACTGGTGCTAATGCTTCCCAGAGCGGTCGTCTGAGTTTGCTGAATAGCTAGAAGTCTTACGGAGCTAAATCAGACGAATACGGTGGTTGCGGCACGTTATTGGTTGAAAATTTATTGTAAAACTCACGAAGAATCAGTGCAGTCTGCGACGGTGCATTATTGTGGTGCGAATCCCAGGACTTTCGGCCCATAATTTCGGCCTCATTTTACGGATAGCTTCACGCATAATATTCCTTGATGACACTTGATTTTCAGTGATTCTTCCGATATTCCAACGATGCCAGTAAGATCTCTGACCGTTAATCGTCGATTCTCAAGCACCAGTTCTTTTATTTTGACATGTTGATCATCAGTTCATGTTGATGGCTGTCCGGGGCGTGGATTATCATCAACGCGTTCTCGACCCTCTTTGAACAATCTGTATCAATCAAAAACACATGCTCACTGTTAACAATTACGCTTGAAAGCCTTTTCCAACACCAACAACCAGAAATTGGATTCCGGACACAAAATTTAATGGAACTTCTTCGTATTATAATTTCACCCATCATTAAAATAGCCGAATGCACTTTACGCTCTTCAGAAAGCAAGCGTCTACTAAATAAGAAGGAGCATTTTGGTGTGTCATTTGGCACAATTGTCACTGACGGTCATACCAACGTAGAAAAAAATATTTCGACGAATGGGTTTTCGCGCGAAATTTAAATTAAAATGTCTTACTTTTTTGCTCACAGTATTATCTATAGAAATCGAGCGTGGATTCTTAAGTCCTTAATCCTGATATTGGACGTGAAATTTAATGCTTCTTTTTTTATTTATTTAAAGCATCACATTTTGTTTATTTTCTACAAAATCGCCGAAAAACCTATCCTCAACGAGTTGATAATGCTTTAGTGAAAGTTTTAAAAAAATCTTGAGACTTCTGAAAAAGCGCTCGACCGAGATATCTGAGACACCAAACCTACCAAAGGAACATGTTGAATATTTATTATTAACGCATTCGAAAATTTGTCCAAAATAGAAATGCTAACAATCAATCAATCAAAGAAAACGATGATCTCAAAGATCTCAAGAGAACACTCACTGGAAATAAATCGAAAGAGATCGGTAAAGACCGTTACAATCAGTATTCCGCTAAGAAATGTGATTTCCTTTAAACCGTCTTTCACATAAGTACCACGCAAGCATGCAAGTTTATTCCGAAACTGTTTGCAAATAAGTTTGTGATTGTGAAGTATATGATATCTTCATTTCTAATATGCATTTTATGACTTCGGTGATAAATCCGAGAGAGCTTTTGTTCAATAGAAATTTTAGGTAATCAAAAACGCTAAAATCGCAATCAAAGTTTTGCAATAGATAGACAATTTTATGGACGAGGAAACGTACATGAAAATGAGTTGGACAAAACGATAAACCAATGGTAAATGCAATCAAAAAACTATGCATAAGCACGAAGCTCTTACGAAGATGAAGCTTTTGTGGTACTCACAGATAATACTGAGAACATATACTTTTCGAAATGTATGCATGTATATGCACATAAGAGCATTCAAAGAATAATAAGAATTTTCGCTCTTTAAAAGAATTATTTATTCATTTGTTTACTTAAATGTTTGAAAATAAGAAAAAGTAACACGGAGCTATGTCCAACGAATATGGAGGCTGCGATATTGTTATAATAGTATTTTTGACCAAGCTGTGTGCCTTATTGACCGCTTGAATTCATTATTCACTTTTCCATTCAAGTTGAAGAAAACAACCTTTACCTTCGAACCCACTTTTTGAGCCTTTTTCAGTTTTGCCAGGAGCCACGGTTCTTTCGCTGAGGAGAAACATTGAGCAACATTCGTTCGCCGCTATTTTTGTTCGAAATTTAGTTGCTTCGCCTTTCATTCCAAAAACTTTCGGAAAAATTTCATGGCATGTGGCAATCGATATGACAAGTCATCAGCGACTTCTCTGACTACAATGCGACGATCATTCATAACCATTGCTTTCACAGTTCCTCGTGTGTATCAGGTTTTGAAGTGCTGGAGCATCCGGGCGGTTGTTCAACGTTTTAATGGTCAGATCGAAAATTTGTAAATCCTTGCAATCTCAATTGATATTATTTATTGAGCCAAAAAATTCCAAAAAAAAATTAAAAAAAAAAGTTTGCTTTAAAATTGTACTTAATAAGAGTCCATTTTGTAGAGCATATTTTTTAAGCTAATAAGAAAACAAATGGAAACCGCAAGGTGGAGGGAGGACGTTCCCTGTTCAATTAAAACCTTATACTTGGAGAGCCTTTCTTACCTTTCTAATACATAACGGATGATCCAAGTATAGGTATTTTTTTCCAGTATTGTTTGGCATTTCATCATGGAAAGACGCCTGAACAACGTGTACAAACCGTTCAACTTTATTACGAAAATTCAGGTTTGGTATAATTGGCTTACTTAGCTTACTATTCGCAACATCACCCATCTTGAGACATTATTGGAATCGAATCGAATGAACCACGTCTAGCAAAAATTTTAATGACAACCGTTATGGCGCCTGATAACTGACTTTTTGATAATTTTGATGATGAAATTGAAGCTCGTGCTCTCGGCGGTATTTGGTTTCAACAAGACGGCACCATTTTCCGCACATCAGAGCAATCAGTGGATTTATTGAGAGAACATTTCGCTGAACAGATAATTTTACGTTTTACTTTTACGTTATACTTTTTCCTGTGGGAATAATGTCTAATGTACATGAGGTCAATCCCGTTTCGATTCAGGTCATGGAGCAAAACATCACGCTATAATTCGACAGTTACTAGACGAAATGCTCGAACGAGTCATCGAAAATTGAACTCAACGGATGAACCATCTGATACATAGCTGTGGCCACTATTTGAAAGAGATAATCCTCAAGAAATAAATGGCAAAGGATGTTCTTTCGAATGATTAGAAACATTTCCAATTAAGTTGGAAGTTTCTGTGTTTTTTTGTTTTTAAAGTAGGGAACATCGAAATGGATCACTCTTTGGTCTATAGTGTATCATTTCGATCTTATGCGGGCCTCTTGATTGCACTCCAAATTTATTTAACCGTAGATACTTCAACGTCCACTTTTCTGCTTCAGGTTAGAGCGCCTTGTCGCTTACTTTGCCTTCCCTGTGGATGGTTATCAGTTTTAGTAGTATTTTTAGTAACCAGCATAGTGTTAATCTCAAAAGCTGAACGCAGATTTCAATATTTACCCTTTGCTCATGCCATGCCACAATTTACTTGCCACTTTCGGTGTGATATGCACAAGTTAAGCAACAGATAATCTTGCAGTTAATCAATGTTACACTATTAAGCATTTTATTACTCATATTCCAAAACACACTAGCACGCCATTTGCATAATCGGAAACTTTTGCTCGGCATGTCTTTCATACGGCTTGCTCGAACTTTATATAATATTTATGCTTAGCGCCTTGCCACATTTATGAGATCATCGCAGTTTTATCTGTTTCCCTGCCATCTTTATGAATACACTAGAGTTCATTAGTACGCTCATTAGCTGGTGTAAATCTGTTTAGTAAACAACAACAACAACAATTACAAACAGCAATTAATATGTATATGCTCTAATAATTGCACCACCAATAGAACAGGTGTGAGGGTAATGGAAATCACAGTTATTTGCAATAAATGCATTTATAAGCGAATAGTAAAAATCTTTACCCGCCATAACAAACACATAAATAACGGAGTTTAACGCGTTCCCTCCCGAATTCAATATGCCGTTTATTGCCGCAAAACCATTAGGCGCTCATTACACTGAGAGAAATATGTTCAACAGTTACAGTTTTTATTAGGCTTCTTTATGTTTATCTTCTCACACTTTCAAGCTTCGGCGGCTAGTCAACTAACTCAACAGTTCCACCAGAATATAATGCTTTAAGTAAACTAAATACACCCACACACACGAACACGCACGACTTCACTCAGTGTAGGCAAACAAAGGCGTACATATTTGCCCAGTCGTATTGATATACTTGTACATATGTATGTGTGGATGTATTTGCATGTGTGCGGTAAGGGAGCATTTTGCCTCGCATGACCAGGCCACTTTTGCTCATTTATGTTGCCATTACATTAGTTATGCGCATAAATGAATTTAATTAGATTTCTCAAGTATATTCTCAATGGTAAACATAAACACACACACACACAAACTAACAAAAGACATATTCAATAGCGGCGGCGCTCATATATTTACACAGCAATTCCTGGGCGAGGTCACAAGGAAATTTCAAACATGCAAACACATATACATTTTCATACAAATGTATGTATGTGCGTTGCCACTGTTTGTACTTTAACCGCAACCACTCTCACACACTCCACCACATGCAACACTTTTCCGCTTTTGTTGTAGAAACGGTTTTTTCCAGCGAGCTGTGAAAAGCAAATATTATTATTGGTCATTTGGCAAATCTTTTTCTTTATCTGCTTTTGAAAGCGATTTTTACGAGTTGGCCAAACTTGTTGCTGACCACTTTGTGGCAACACCGGCAGCAGCACTTTGCCTCACACACTCACACCAAGGCCATGTTTGCGCACTCACTCCCTCCAATCAGTGGCTGTTGTGTACTTGGGCTCAAATATGTCTGTATGTCTATATGTCTGTGCGTATGCTTGCTCAAACTTATGTTAATAAATGCTAAATATGTAGATGTTTAGTTCAAGTAAATACTCCATTCACAAATAGTTTTATGCTCACTTATGCAAATACAGTTGCGGGCTGTCAATAACAGTGCTAATTTGTGTGAACTCAGCACTATTAATTTTCATTTGCATATACATACATACATATATATACAAATATTTATATGAGCATAAACATATTATTTTAGGAAAACCGAAATTAATTTAGTGAGCATTCAGCAGTAGATTGCTTAAACTGGAATATATGTATGTATGTATGTATGTATGCAATATTTAAATTAAGTTTATAATTAGATTTTCGCACATTTAAAATAAAGTTGAAATAATAGCTATATCTGATTTGTTAATCAAGCTTATCTTAATCAATCGATCCTTTTCAATTAGCAAGAGAAAAAATAAAATCCAACAAAGAAGACTTTCATTGCTATACATATGTGCACATGCTTTATCAATCGATTCAACTAACAATCAACGTGTTTTGCAAACAGCAGCAGAATAACGATGGGCGTCGAGGGTTAAGTGGCACACTGAGTGCGACAACCGAAAAAAGGCGATATTTGACAAAAAGGAAATTAAAATACTGTATCGCTTGTTCTGAAAGATTTATACATTTCAGAAATACAGAACTTAGTTCGGGTGCAATCGAACATTTTATGCTCTTGCAATAAATGATTAAGTATTTTAATTAGCATAATTAAGTATCTATTATTGCTTGACTAGCCATTCGTTGTGTCGTTGTGTCTGTACTTTAACATTTAACTAAATGTTGATTCTATCAAAGAATAAATAGAATAACCTGTTTTTTTATTTTTTGATAAATCCATAAAATTGGAAAATGTGTGACGTCACGAAAGGGGGAGGGCTAGTTCAAAATGTGACAACTTGTGACAAGGACGGGGGGAGGGGTTAAAAAGTCCCTAAATTCGTGTGACGTATTTTATGGATGGCCCCTAAAGAAGACTACCCACTTAAACCCTATTGAACATGCACCAAAAATTTCCCAAATTTGGATGTTCTTTGTGATGAAATTAGAACGGCATGGCAAGCTGCACCATTGGTGCACTGTCAGAGTCTTATAACGTAAATTTGGAATCAATATGAAGTAAAAGTGATAACCAAGAAAATACTAACTGAAAGTAAACAAGCTTTTGTAATAACATTATTTGTTGTTGATAAAATATTTTCATTTCTTATGAGTTGTCTCACAGAAATCGTTGATTCCACATGTTTTGTTAAAATCTTTAAAGCAAAAACGAATTTTAAAAAAAAAATTTTACTATTAGAGTTAAGTTTAACATAAGTTTCAATAAAATAAGTGAAAAAACATTATTTATTTCAAAATAGGTGTCGTTTCTAATTAGCTGTCAACAGCTGTATATGGGTTTTGATGAAATTTATTAACTAAAACTTAATTTTTTTGTTCAAAAATTGTATTTTTGAAAAACGTGAAACATCAAAAAGTTGGTTCTTCAAGTCAACATTACGGTCTAAAATTTTCATGGTTTTTTTTAACAAAATAATGTTAATATATGAGAGAAGATGTAAAAAAGTTTTGATTGAAACCACCTAATATACATACATATACCATATTTGATATGTACTTACGAGTTTCTACTTATCCGGATTGGAACCATTGTCAAAAAAATATGTATTGTGCTTATTCCAAATACGAATGCAGATACTGTAGGTGTTTAGAAATCCTTTCTTTTATACCTTGAGCATTTTTCAAACTCAAAAGTTACGGTGTGCATCTGCTATCTGCTTGCAGTAAGCCACCGCGTATACGTAACAACACTAACTGCTTGGGAGAGCACAACACAATGGGCGCCTAGTGCAAGAATCAATGCAAATCCTTGTGATATCCACGTATGTGTTGCGAATGGGGGGAACAAAGAGAAGCTGTCAAACTGTAGTTATAAATAAAACAAAACCACAATTGCAAGTGTCAAGGCAGATTTACATAGCGCAGGAGCAGCAAACAAAGGTGGGCTCGTATAGTCTGAGTGAGCCGATAAGAACCGCATAAAATATGCAATGTAAATAACAACAACATAATTGCGCAGCATCACAAGGGCGATAACAAAAATAACAATAAAGTACGATAGTGTAATGCAAACATTTTGGTATTTACACTTTGTTTTCTCTCAGCTGCATGCTGCAACACCTTCTGGCCCTTGCCGTTATTGTTCTCCCTCCGCCTTAGTCCATTCTTTCGCTTGTTTGTATAAAATTCGTTTGGTATTCAACGGCGCTGTTGCAATTTCTGATGCGCCCAACATTGCAGCACCCACTCAGCCGGCTACACTCGTCAGTGAAGGCAAGCGGCGTGGCGACCAACTGGTGCGGCAAGTAACGAATTGCCTATGGGTGTAAAGTGATAGGACTGCAGCCCAGACAAACAGCAAGAGCCAAGGCAGCACTTGTAGCGGCAATACAAAACAATGGCAATAACATAGCAATGCAGTTTGTATGAAGCACAATGTTGTTTATGCTGACAATATGCCGCACACAGATACATAAACATCACAACAACAGCATACAATCAGTATACATAGATATAATTCTCGTTTTATTTTGCAACACACTGTTGGCTGCCGGTTGCATCTTGCACAAGGCAAAGCTTTTCAGTGCCCGCTGCTTACTTAATTGTATACGTCGCATCAGAGATGAGGTTGAGATGTGGGGGGACCCACCCAGTTTGCGCACACGTTACCTCAACTGCAACGCTTAGCATTTCTACACAATCTGCGGCTCCCCCCATGGCGCACTAGAGTTCCGGCAGTCAGCTCGTAACAAAAGCCCATAAAACGACGCTCATAAAGCGCCGGCAAATGAGCAAAAGATGGCAGTTGAGCGTGCAGTGAGCGGTGGGGGTCGGATCTATTAAATGGTGGTAAATAGCAGGGAATTTCTTTATTATGAAATTCAATAAAATGAAAGGCAAACGAATAGAAGTCGTGTGCAATTTATCGCCGAGCAAAGTGCGGAAAAAGGTTGCTCGATGACAGAGAATTTCCGGTAGTCTCTGCTTGGCAAGATACCGCAGCGCTACAAAGTGATTACACACATCGCGTCAAAGTTAAGGCTACAGCATACAGCACAGGTTTTCCTTAACAATTGTTGTTAGCAAATACAATAAAGCACTACTTGTATTTGCCTGAGCGCTAAATGTAATAGTGCTATTCCGATTGAGATGTAATAATATAGAGCTTGTGCGCTTTTTATGCTGGAAAAGTTGTAATTTATTTGTCGACATGCTTTCATACGGCATAATAGAGCTCAATGTAGATTTCGTTTATACATCTCAGAAAACGAACATTACCTTTCGAGCCGATTAGCTACAAAATAAATACTTAGGCTCATTTGCTGGGTACTGTTGACGACTGACTCAATTGAAAATTGGTTGCATCATAATTAACTGAAGACCAGAAAGTTTACTATAACAAAACCTAACGTTAATACTTTTCACCGACCATCGTAACTGTATTTTGCATATGGTTACACGTTGGCATAGATCGAATTTATGTGCAAAGTACACATACGGCCTTCGTAACTTTTAGAAAACACCTTCTTGAGCAAAAGCAAAGCAAAGTCTAATAAAAAGTATAGTAAGTATATAAGTTAGCCTCAAAAAATTATATCCTGATGTGATCAACATTATGTGTACCGAAAAGTAGCATATAACGCTATTTTGATTTTCATAAGTTTGAGCAGATTTTCTTAGATACGTCCAAAAATGTATTCCAATAGCCAAACTGAAATCGGAAGTCCATAGTTCACGTTAGTTTGATCTCTTTGCAAACATATTTTAGAAAGTAAAATAGTGAGAAAAGAGGAGGAAAAACAGAAAAAGATAGAAATAAATCTTTGGAATATTGTCGAGTCTATGGCCGAATTTTAATCCGTAGGACCGACTTTCGTGGGAACGGGGACAAAAAATTGCGCTTTGACGCTACGAATATTATTTTTCGCAATCGTTTCGGGTTTATCTGTGGAGGCAATGGACTTCACATAACCGCACAGAAAATAGTTCAACGGTGTAAAATCGCTTCAATAAAAAGATTATTTCGTTATCTGTAGGTGAAGTAGCGCCGTCTTGTTGGAACCAAAGCTCAGCCATGTCATCCATTTTAATTTTTTGAAGAAACATAGACCAATGATTCCTTCTGCCCATAGAGCACACCAAACAGTGATTTTTGGTGTTCCTCTCGTTTTGAGATGATTCACCGAGTGGGACTTTGTAAGCCAGCAAAGCACATTCCTTCTGCAAAATCTTCAGTAAAGTGAAGGGACTTAGCTCGAATTGTTACAGCGATGGCAGATAAACTCATTTGGTTGTTCTTTTATGCTCTACTCTACAGCAGCAAAAGCATCGTTGGTGGAAACTGTACGACATCTCTGAGAACCTACTATCGAAACCGATCCATGGTTGCTCGAATTACGGACTTAGCTTGGCGATTTGTTGATAGAATGTTGAACACGAATTGGATCATTATTTAGGTAATAAATTTGCAAGATTTTCAAATGTTGTTCTAGAGTTAATCAACTCTATGAAATGACAAACTAAACTGAGTATTAATCAAGTGACATTTATCACAAATACCAACTAAGAAAGAAGTATTGCTTCTTTAAAAAAAACACTGTGTAAAATACTAAAGTGTATTTTTTTCCAACAGAAATAAATATTATGCTTTTTTTTTTAGTTGTTAAAACGTAATGAATATGTTTGAATATTAATTAATATTTAAAAATATTTAAAAATATCATTAAGTATGAACAAAAAATCTAAATACTTTTAAGGGGTGAGTACGGAATCTGGATGGTTTTTTGACATTTTTTTTTTGTATAGAAATTTTTATTCTACAATTGAACTTTTTTCACATATCATTAGGTAAATCGTGGAGTGTATAAGCACATTTTTTCGGAATTTTTTAACGACATCTGTCGGAGAAATGGCTAGGTAAATGAGGTACGTTTTTTCACTGGCGGACACGTTTCTCATGTTTGGTTCATCTGAAACACGAAAAGCCAACTTATTCTTAAAAAGTACATGAATGGTTTCGTCCCTACTAGAATTATGAAAAAAATTTTGATAAATAAAAAAGTGTTTTTTTACATATTGTCATAACATTGTCAATAAATTACAAATAATATAGGGACGATAGCCAGGCGTTTTGTGAACATTAAAAAATATGAAACAAATCGGTTGAGTAGTTCGACGGGAGTCATGTCCGCCAGTTTAAAAAACTGTGTTTGGAGAAAAACGCGTTTAAAGTTTGCGGTGTGCACTCCGAGCGCTCCGAACGTCGAGCGGTATTACTGTTTTTGGACCTTTTTCGAAACCTTCCAATGCTAAAGTGGGTTTCTACATTAATTCTAAGGGTATAAGGGAGCAGCAAATGCAAAAAAAACAAAATGTTTTTGAAAAATATTACCCTACTGACCCCTTGATAATTTAAAAGTCTAATTTTATGTTTAAATTATATAAGAACGTTCACTGTAAACCCATATCATCACACCGAATTCGCCAAAATCCAGCTAAGCGACTGCATTTTCTGAGCTTACTGCTGTGGACACAGATACTTTGCTACGGCACATTTTATTGCGACCATTATGGGAAGTGAGAACAAAAGATTAACTGCATAAATAACGAAAAAAGGCAACGTTAAATGTGTTATTATCGCGTTATTATCCGGCTGTTGTTGGCCGCAATGGCTTAGCGTGAAAGCCGCGCCGGGTTATGCCAGACTTTTCCGTGGACTGGGCGCTTTTTATTTGTAGCGCGTGTTCAGAGCTACTGCGGTCTGCTCTAGCGTAAACTATAATAGCTTATCAAATATGAATAACAATCTTCTGTTGCTTTGTGTTGTATGGCATTTATGCACTTTAGCTTAAAACAATTATTTTAAAAATTAATTACATCGCAGGGATATTAAGCATGCCAAGTGATAGTTTGACGAGAGTTAAACTTCTTTACATGGAAGTGGAAATCAGGATTGAGATATATTTTTGTATTTATTTGGGTATTATATTATATGTAAAAATTGGTTCTAGATATAAGTTAATACTATGCCGCCAATATTTGCAATATTCTTTTAACCAAGATCTGTCAAATTTGTCAAAACAATAACTTTACGAAATATGGCTGATCAAATAAGCAAAAGGAGAATATTGTAAATTTCCAAAATTATTCGATAAAATTCTACAAATAGAGTTTGAAAGAAACAACATATTTAAATAAAAAATTGAACAAAAAAAGTCGAGAAATTATTAAGATTAACAAACAGTTCTATACTAAAGTACGATGTAACCTATCGTGAAGCACATGGAAATTGTAATTAAATTCCTCGGATAAATAATATTTCAAAAAACTGTATTTTGTTATTGTTGGCAGGACTGTCCTTACTTACTATGTCAGATATGAGAGCGATCTGTCAACTAGTTCAAGTGGGTACACCTCAGTAGTGTATTACGATTTTTACAATGGATAAAAATATCGAACAAAGAACTTGTCTTCAATTTTGTAACCAAATTTACGGAATCATTGCGAATATTGGAAAAGACTAACGGTGATTCTGTTTTATTAAAAATCACAAGCCTGCGAGCGGTCGACGAGTTGAAGAACTGATGAAATTATTAAATAAGTGAAGGATATGCTACTTGTCAGGCAAGTGTTAGAGAGACGGCAAGTGAGCTCTCTCGGGAGTCGTTTCGAATGTTTTTAGTGAATATTTTGAGTATAAAACGCGTTTTTGCTCAACATGTTCTGATAAAGCAGAATTTTTTCAAAACGAATACCGTAAACAGTTCTCTTTTGATATGCTTGATCATACGAGAAGTGCAAAAATGGATGCAATTGGATCATAAATCCCATTTCATAAAACGATTTTGTTAAATCTTTGTCGATTACTAATAAATAAAAACGTTGAAGACATTATATTTCGCACACAAGATAATACGAAAAGGCTTTTTAGGAGTAATAGTTAACAAAAAGCTGGAAAAACAATTGAGGCCACAGTTAAATTTTCAAATGAATACGCCGATATTATTAATGCTAATTTCACCATGTGTAAACTTAGCATGCCAATCCTTGATGATTGATGTTACTGGGCCAGTGTACGGAAACTCGTAATCAAGCAAAGTTTTTGCTTCGAAAATCAATATTTCATCTACAGACGGAATTCCTCTCAATTAATTTTTTTACAATGACATACAAGTAAGTTGCTTCACTCAAAATAATATAATTTACAAACTAGTGGTGTGACAGCTCTCAAGTTTATACACGCGTGTTTTGGAGGGTAAAATCGATATGGATTTCATTCTAATAGTGCCATCTATGAGTCGGGCCGGGGTCAATTATGCTGCTTCTTGCAGTATGAAAATTAAACTTCATACGAAAAAATGTACCAATCTTGGAAAAAAATTCTTTATCGATTCGGTTTGCCGGCTTAGTTTGTATGGTCCTATTTGATAAGACTCGTACGTTTGAGCGAAAAAACCGATCCATAAAATAAATTTCTCTAGATATTCCAATCAGTAGAATACTTCAATTTTTTTTTTAATATTGTACATTCCACCACTAATAAAACAAGTTTTTTGTACTGCAACTCCAGTGCGTCATGGTTACCATAGCTTCAGCTTTAAATTTGTAAATGTTTACAGACTGGTATGTATATAAACATCAATTTATAGTCTTTTTCTTCTATGCAATGAAGTCTTAATTCGCATAATTATATTTATTAAGGATTTATAGAAGTGAATACATTTGTGTACGTATCTCTGTGTACGTCAAACTCAATTACGATACTCCAAACTAAAAAAATCCGAAAAAATACATACTTCGAGCCTTTCGAATATGAAAACATAGAAACGTATCAAATGTAATTGGCATATTTGCAATTAGCCGTACACTTGAAACTCTGTTGCAGCAGTAATAAAACATGAAATCATACATTCAACCCTTTTAGAAAAAAACGCTTTTATTTATTTTTTTCTTTTTTTTTCTACGCCGCAAACACCAATGGCACTTTGTGCGTGTTTTATTTATTAAAAGTTTTCTTTTTTCGCACAGTTTGCGTTATGCACTTTTGCACTTTGTTTGCACATTTGCTTTGCCACAACTCAACGACACTCAGCCAGCTAAAAACAAAAGCAAACACACACTTAAATAAATAAATTTGCAGCCAGTGTCAGCGCCTGCTTTTATGCTTTTATATGTCTCTTTTATATGGCACTGCACGAGCATGCATTTATCACTCTTTCGCACCAGGCACTTGACGTGACAATGTGTGTGTGTGTGTGTGTGTGTGCGTATGTCAATTTGCTTGTGTGTGTAGTACTTTGCAACTTGCAAGCCTGATTCTGCTTACCGCATGCACCACACGGAGAAACTTTCACCTTTGCAGGCCTATTTGCTGGTACATATTATAAATACATATGTATATATTGTATGTTCATATGTATGTATATGTCTACAATGTGGTATTTAAGTGTATGCTTGTATGGTTGTTCGAGTTGTGCCCGACAGTGTTTTTACTGCGGTTATTTGCACTTATTGTTCCCTTCTTTTCCTCAACGCTGTGGAAACATCTGTATTTGCACAGTTTAAAAGCTTTGTTCAATGCTTTCGTATATGTGGCTATTTAGTAATAATACATCTGTTGAATGTATGGTTAGACATATTAGACAGTAATTAATAAAGTTCACATTTCTAAAGCAAAACTTGGTGCAGACCTATGTTAACCATGATGTAATTTTAACTCAGACACCGCATAGTATTTTCCCGAAATATGTACTTGATTGGAATTTGTAAAAAAAAAATTCAAAAAAGATGCCATTGTTTCATCAGACTGCTAGAGAGATCAGGAAATCAGACACATTATACCCGCTGTTCAGATTGAGAACGAAGAATTTAAACAGCAGAGTTTCAGGTAGCATCTATTAGGCATTTGTGGCTTACAACAAACAATTAAATATATATATAATCATATGTTTTTAAAATTACTAAAGAAAATATCATTTGCCATTTGAACCATTCACCGTGGTAAACAAAATTTCTCACATTGTAAACCAGAACTTACTTTCACATGTAAGTTTTTCGAAAAGAGAACACATATTTCAAATATCTGTAGGAGTTCTAAAAGCCCATTTTTCGCTTAGCTTTTCATTTGAATTATTTGCAAAGGAAACTAATAAATAAACCTAAAATAGAGCCGTGTGTAGAAGTTCAATCAAGTGAGGAAAGTTTTCTGATTGCCATTCACTTGGAAGTAAAAGAAACGATTATTTTACATATGGCTCAAGCAGCTCACCACTTCCGGTCTTAAACCAAGCTTGAAAGGGAGCTAAAGTGGGAAGGCGAAACATTACCTTCACAAGGTTGTGCGCTAGGTTTTTGACCCGGCACGTAAAAAATAACTACGATTAAAAAGAAGAAAACACCTTTGGATGAGATACCCCTTTTTTCGAAAAGAGCTACGAAAAAATTCACATGTATTTATAGAAAACGCTAACTAAAGTTTTTAAACCTATCTTTGGCTTCCCCACACTGATGAATTTTTTAATTATAAAATATTATAAAGATACTAGTAATGTTTGTCCTCGTGCCTTGTTTATAGTAACAACAAAGCTAAGCTTGACGGGAAACTGAACCCTTTTAAATTGGAATGGAAAGTCAGTGGGAATAATTGGTATCCGAAGTATTATAACAATATTTCCTTTACCGACACCTGTTAAAATAGTAGCACCAAGTATGTTCTGTCCCAATTTTGTTATCCGAAGCTTTGTTCCATTACATAGCAGAGGAGCATCTAGATTAAGCATAAGCATTACTGGTATATTTAGTTTCAATTGAAGTTTATGTGACGGTACACCCCAAAGTTCAAGTGAATTTAAAAACTCCACAGGATATGAAGTACTTAGTTCCGTATCTATAATTGTATCCATTGACAAATATTCCTTCATTTTTCCTTGAACCTCGTTTAAATTATCAGTGTTGATCCTATTAATTATTTCATTTCTTGATGCTAATATTGTTCTTGCACACAACCACTGATCACTATACAAATTTTGTTGCAATTCCGGAAAAACATTAGTAATGAAATCCACATCACTTTCTACTAAATTAAAAAATTCTCTTGACAGTAATATATAGCCTTCAGCGTCAACAGCTAAACAACCATCACCAATTTTCAACAACATTTCTGCGTAAAGTCCTGAATCCACGTCATTATGAAGATGCACTCTCATATCAGTTTTCAGGCGGAGTTTTTCAACTGTCGACCATAAGCGTGATGATTTAATGCACGCTTGAATTTCATCTGCTTGTGTCCCCCTCTAAATCACTGGGAGGATTTGACGGAAATCACCAGTCAATAAAACTACCATGCCATTTTGGATATACCAGATTTTCGCTTCCGAGGCATTTTCTAAGAAAAGCAGAGTAAGAATTAACCTCAGCGAGTAAGATCTAAAATAATAAAATGACTACTAACCACAAAAATTACGGATTACCTCAACAATTTTAATAGTTTTATACTGCATGTAACGACAGAAGAAAATAACAATAAATATGGAAAAATTAATATTATTATGTTAATACAACTTTAACAAATAATTTCGACCAAATTAGTTATCACAAAAATGGTACTTACGGACTTTTATTTAGATCATTAAAAGAGAAATAATTCTTTCATACATAACTTTTGTGTATCTTGAACCGCTTTCGCAGCGCAAGGAACGGAAGCCCTCAAAGATAAATAATTTCCCTCGTTTTTTACACATTTACCACTGTTTCTTCGCTCCTATTGTTCGCAGCGTGATACTATATAGCCTATAGCCTTCCTCGATAAATGGACTATCCAACACAAAAAGAATTATTCAATTCGAACCAGTAGTTTCGGAGATTAGTGCGTTCAAACAAACAAACTCTTCAGCTTTATAATATTACTTAGTATAGATATTTATATTGGTTTTGCTATGCTAAATAATTGTAGCGATGTCTTCGGCAAATCTCCAAGTCAAATTGTGTGAAAAATGTCAATACGAGGCTTGAGTTTGATCGGCTAGTTTTATGGGAGCTATATAGAGTTGACACAATGTCTTTGAAAATTGTAGCCATGCTTCGGATAATAATCTGTGCAAAATTTTGTGAAGAAGTCTTGTAAAATAAAGAAGTACACTATAGGAAAGAGATTATTTGGGAATTTCATTAATAATTCTTATATAATATATTAACCGATAGATGCGGTACAAGGTCAGCCGAAAATTCGAAAATATTTATATTAGGATATGGGAGCTAGGGAATTATTTGGCCGATTTTACACATTTTTGGTTCAAGTACATGGCTGTTACTCGTATCACAAAATATACTCCCCGAATTTCAATAACAGAACTCAACAACTGACCTACATCTGTATATGCTCAGTAAAAAAAAATCTTTAAAATATTATAGTCTGATTTCGATAATCTCTGGGCGTAAGATTATATAATTTCGAGACATTATTTGTACTCGTACATAGTTTTACTCTAATAACTTCAGCGATGCTTATTTGTACAATATAAACTTAAAGAAGCAGACAAAATATAAAAGTTGGTTATATGGGAAATACGCGTATTTTCAGAATGTGTGAATAATTGCTAAAACGATTTGTTTCTAGCGACTTTGATTGAGGTAGCTTCAGTGGTTTTAAATATATGGAGATATGATTATTTAGAATACCAACATTCTATGGATGTCAAATTTCATCAACATATCTCAATTTTCACTCAAGTTATCGCTTGCACGGATGGACGGAAAAACAGTCATCCGGATTTCCACATATCTTGTCAACCTGATAACAAATATACATATATTGTAAAGGGTAATTTTTTAAGAGCTTGATAACTTTTTTAAAAAAAAAAAACGCATAAAATTTGCAAAATCTCATCGGTTCTTTATTTGAAACGTTAGATTGGTTCATGACATTTACTTTTTGAAGATAATTTCATTTAAATGTTGACCGCGGCTGCGTCTTAGGTGGTCCATTCGGAAAGTCCAATTTTGGGCAACTTTTTCGAGCATTTCGGCCGGAATAGCCCGAATTTCTTCGGAAATGTTGTCTTCCAAAGCTGGAATAGTTGCTGGCTTATTTCTGTAGACTTTAGACTTGACGTAGCCCCACAAAAAATAGTCTAAAGGCGTTAAATCGCATGATCTTGGTGGCCAACTTACGGGTCCATTTCTTGAGATGAATTGTTGTCCGAAGTTTTCCCTCAAAATGGCCATAGAATCGCGAGCTGTGTGGCATGTAGCGCCATCTTGTTGAAACCACATGTCAACCAAGTTCAGTTCTTCCATTTTTGGCAACAAAAAGTTTGTTAGCATCGAACGATAGCGATCGCCATTCACCGTAACGTTGCGTCCAACAGCATCTTTGAAAAAATACGGTCCAATGATTCCACCAGCGTACAAACCACACCAAACAGTGCATTTTTCGGGATGCATGGGCAGTTCTTGAACGGCTTCTGGTTGCTCTTCACCCCAAATGCGGCAATTTTGCTTATTTACGTAGCCATTCAACCAGAAATGAGCCTCATCGCTGAACAAAATTTGTCGATAAACACATTTCGAACCGAACACTAATTTTGGTAATAAAATTCAATGATTTGCAAGCGTTGCTCGTTAGTAAGTCTATTCATGATGAAATGTCAAAGCATACTGAGCATCTTTCTCTTTGACACCACGTCTGAAATCCCACGTGATCTGTCAAATACTAATGCATGAAAATCCTAACCTCAAAAAAATCACCCGTTATATGAAACTCCATATCTATATCGATTAGTTTTAGGTGATACAAACAACTGTTAGGTGAACACAACAAATACACTCTGTCCAACAATTGTTCGTACTATTCTGAAATTTCCATATATGAAAAGGGGTCCATCCTTTCTAACGGCGGACACACCATTAGACTAGCGTCTATATCTTGCGTGATCGTGGAACAATTTGTATATACTAACCAGAAACTTGATCATCAACATCGAATTTATAATAGTGTTACAAATTCCTTAATGAGATCAATCCATGGAAACGTAGGGAAATCCATCATCGATGGAAAAAGGTGAACCGTAATATAGAAATAATCAAAGGTATTTAGACGAAGTAAAAAATATTTTATGTACTTTAAAAATGATATGGAAAATTGTAAGAGATGTAAATGTTGACCGACCCCAAAAGCAACTTAATAAGATGATGGAATAAGAACATTAAGTTTTGACATAGTTCACAGCTAAGCTGGTTGCACAAGTGCAATAAAGTTCAAAATGCTCGTATTTAAGGAGAAGATTTTGAAATTTTATGAAGCAGAATACCAAAACGAATTTTAATATGGAAAAGTATGATACTTTTATAACGCACACATTATGACAAAAAAGGACGCATAAATGTAAATAAAATATTTAATTATTCATCCACATTTGTTTTGTCGCCTTCAAAGTATTCTGCACCAGAAGTAAAACACTTATGTCAACGATTTTTTCAGTCCTCGAAACAATTTTCATAAGCACTTTTTGGGATGGCCTTCAGCTATTCAGCAAAATTTGTTTTATCTCCCTCGATCGCCTGAAAGCAGGTTCACATTGGGTGACAAGAAAAAATCACATGGAACCAAATCTGGTGAATAGAGTGGTTCATCGATGGTTTTCATTCTTTTTTGTGGCTTTAACTTCGGTCACAATCGTTGCATCGAGCCATAACCATCGTGTAAAATCCATGAATTGTTCTTCCACAATTCCGACTGTTTTCGACGGATTTTCTCACACAAACGCCTCAATACGGCCAAATGAACACCTTATTGACCGTGTTTCCCTCCGCAACAAATTCATGATGCAGCAAACCACGAATATTGAAAAAAAACACTGAGCCTTGATTTTTGAGCGGCTTTGGCGGGGTTTTCATGGTTTCTGTTTGCATGTCAAACTCATAAACCCATGTGTCATCGGCAGTTCGCACGGTC
Source organism: Bactrocera dorsalis (assembly GCF_023373825.1). NCBI lineage: Eukaryota > Metazoa > Arthropoda > Insecta > Diptera > Tephritidae > Bactrocera > Bactrocera dorsalis. Next base: position 43,793,886 of record NC_064304.1, on the reverse strand, counting down.
GCATATCAAGTATGCCCAAAGATATCTATTCACGGTATTTTTGAGCCAAAATCATTCGAACGGACTCGCCTGACGATTTTCAAGCAACATATCCTTCATTTTTTTTTTAATGTTTTCATCACTTGAAGAGGCCGAAGCTTGTCTTCAATCATCTATCGTCCGTGTTTAAGAACTTTGTACCACTCGTAAGCTTGGGTTTTTAATATAATTTAGTCACTTTAAGCCTCTTCCGACATTCGCAATGATTCAGCATACGAAATTTGGTTAAAAATTCAAACTTTGAAACAAATTCTTTGTTTGATATTTTTATCCATTGTAAAAATCGCAACGCACTACTGAGGTGTACCGAATTATGCAACTGCTGTAAACAAACTGGTTCCCATATCGCGCTCATATTTGGCACAGCAATTAAGGATAGCCTTACCCACTTAGCAATATAAAGTATTTTGAAATATCACAATGCACGTATACCTAAACTTGCTGTATCTTTAGCATTTTTATTTAATTTAAGGAAATATTCGAGAGCAGGAAATTCTGGCGATTGTTGGCTTGAGCAGCAGGATATAGTGATGTCGTATATCTTTTTCTTGAAGAGTATAAAGCTGTCACATGATGCGGCATATCGCACAAGCGAAACAATCACGGTGTTTAATGGGAAACGGAAGTTAGATAATAATGTTGAGTATGTGTTTTCGACACTCAGCTTTTGTTGTAATTCGAATATGCCGCGCAGACTGAAGAAAATGCTCAGGAAATCTAAATTATCAAAATCAAACAATGATACAATACATATGTAACAGCCGCAACGACCGCACTCTTGACGCCTTAGCTCATTATACCATACCAGTAACGGGAGCATGTGAGTGAATGTCTGGGGCCACACTCCTTCGTGATACAATGCGGCCGTGACACTTTAATGGCGTTCGCAAGTGCCGAGTGGCGAATAATGCAATCAACAAAACCAACAATGGGTCAAAGACAAAACAACAACCATTATAAAGGCACAGCAAACAGAAGGCAACAACAACAAGGACATCAGGCAACAAACGCTAATAACTAAACGAACGACAGAGAGCGATGGCTGAGCCGGCGGAAACAAAGTGCGATAAAACGACAAACAATTGCGACAATTGCGACGCGCTGGACGACAATGACGATGCTGTCAACGCAAGTAAAGACAAAAACAACAGCACAACTCACAGAAGAACGAAAATTACAGCCCGGTACAATGGAACGGTGTCGACAAAAGCGAATAAGCGTAACCGCAGTCAGGACAACAATAATAATGCGACTCAGAGCGAAACAGAAAAACGACAAACAAAACAACAAATATACGTATATATTTATATAATGACAGCAACAAACAGCGCAATGTCAACGGCAGCATCGCCACCAACAACAACAATAGCTGTCATTGTCGTAAATTAAGAAAGTAAAACGCGTGGTCGGACTACGAGGCGAACACATCCCGGAATGGTACGCCCAGCAATGTGAACGAAAGAAAGCAATAAAGTAGCAATAAGCGGATAAAACGAGCGCACAAAGACATATAGCGCTGTGATAAGCGTGAAATTGAACGGTACAGGCCGGAGGTATGGCGGAGCTGGGCGTCTGCGTTGAGGTCAAAGTGAGCGACTTGGCGGTGGCAAAAGTATGTGGTGGTAATAACGGTGCTGCGTTGGCAGCGGAAAAACAAGCGAGATTACCGCATAACAGGAATAAAGTCGCGGATGCGCCCAGATGACTTTGGCGCTAGCGCCATACAGCCATTCAAATACATTGTCGGAAAACGCTAGTGGCACTACTGTACTGCTTGATGGTCATTCAGCTCAAGTGGGTTGGCTGCTCGAAAGAAATACAATAAAATACAAATGATCTAAGCGCCCTGGCAACAAAGAATTCTCAAGCAACACTTAATTTGCATTTTCCTTGCATTAGAGTCACATAAAAATATAGATTTAGTAAAATATGGATTTAAATAAGTAAATCGGAATTTGCTTTAATAAGACTTCTGGTTTACAAGCATGATAATAATAAATAATAAATTTGCTCGGAAAACCCAGATATTTCCTTCAAGTAGAACTCGTTTGCTTTAGACTCACTAGCCATCGCTTACTACAGTATCACAAAATGAAGGAACGTATTATATTTTCGAATAAAAATATGAATTTTCTGTATAATTTTCATCTTGAATAATGTATTTTTGTATCGTCCTCCAGTACCAATCCAATAGTGCGATGCTTTGAGATCTTTAAACATCGATGCGCCCTTTTCAATTTTGACCTCATCTCAGTGAATGGAGCCACTTGTAGAAATTCACGCAAGTGAGAAAAATTTTCTGAGCGCCATTTATATTTCTCTCACGAAACGAATGAACATCCGTTTGAAAGCGAGCTAAAGTGAGAAGTGAGTGCGCTGGGTTTGGGATCCTCCACACAAAAACACTACCAATCAAAAGGAGAAAATAGTCTCGGATGAGGGACCCCCCTTTTGCTGACGACCACTGAAAACGTATTAAAGATTACGATTTAAGGGGATGCATCTCAGTGAAATATTTCTCTAGGGATCTAGCTCTTGAGCGTAATAAAGAAGACAAATTTTTTAGGGCTCAAATTCGGCGTAATCGGTGGGACACTCGTTCATAGTGTAACTCATTTAAAATATCGGTGTTTCATGAAATACATGAGTCGTAGGCAACGCGACGTTTTCATTCCTAAAAATTCGTGAATGCTGGGACTTACGCGTTTTTTAAGATTTAATCTTGAGTTTAACTACTTTAGAGGGATTGGATCAAATATCGAGACATTTTCACAAAATTCCAATAAAGATTGGTACCCTAAGCCAAGAATAGAGATTTTTTGTTTGTAGAGAGCATTATGTCAGACCACAGGCTTTTCTGTCCATGTACTGACAAGACTTAGTATCATTTTTAACAAAATAAAAATCTTCGAAAGGATGTATGATATCACAAAAGTGAGGGACTAGTGCGGATATAAAGGGTGATCCTTTTTGAGATTCTCTACTTTTTGAAATAAAAAACACAAAAACTTCAAGTTCAATGAGGAATATTCATTATCTTTAAAAAGAACATTTTAATTATTTATATTTTGAAGATTATCTTTTTCAAATGTTGGCCGCAGCTACATCTTCAATGGGCCATCCCTTGAGTCTAAGTTTAGATGACTCGTTCAAGCATTTCGACTGGTAACTGGCGAATGGAACCCGTGATATTTTGCTCCAAAGCCTGAAACGAAGCGGGATTGTCCTCATAATCTTTAGACTTTACATAAAGACAGACGAACGCACGGACAGTTACAGAGACATCATTCAATGAACTTAGCTAGCCACGCTGATAATTTATATTCATATATACTTTACTGGATCTCTGACATTTTCTTCAGGATATTACAAACTTCGTTAAAGAAATGATACACCATGTTCATCGCGTATCTCTTGGGTGCACAATAAGCTTATTAACAACCGCATTTTTAAAATAAACCATAAATCCATCAAGCAATCATAAAATTGATTTACTTATTTTTTTTTTTTTTAATTATTTTTATATTTTGGGAAATTAGCTTCTATTTAATGTAAGCTTAAATGTAAAGACGTCCACTTCAACTTAAATTCACTACTTGCCACTACCCACCACACCTTGCCTACACGATGGGCGCCTTTGACTAAAGTGCCGTTTCAATTGTCAACGCCATTGTCGGTTGCCCGCTTCGTCAGCTGGCCGCAACGTCGACTGTCCGCGCGGCCAACAATCCATTGTCCATCAACTGGATGAGCTCTTGGCAATTTTAATGTTTATTACGTTTGAGACAAAGGGAATCCTCGAAGCGCCACCAAACGGACACTTGTCAAGCAAACTCAAATGAGACTTAAAAAAAGAAAGCTTGCCGGAAAAAAACACATGAACAAGTTTAACAACCGAAGCGAGCGCTGACAATGACCGTGCTTTTAACAACAACAATAACAGCAATAAAATCCAGCGACAGCAAACAAGCAAATTACACATAAACAAATTACAAAAGAAAATAATATAGCTTACTTTTTATGACAACAACAAAAGCGTTGAAAAAGAAATCACAACCACTGCGAGTGAACGCCCATCAACAGCGGCAATGATAACCACAACAATGATGTAATAACAACCAGAATTCACGCGCACCTTGCGAACGCCCACACGCTGCGTCCACCCCCCTTCCACTTTGCGCCAGAATCTAAACAATAAAGACGCTGTGATTCATTCGTTTATCCTGCGCGTCGGCTGTCTGTCGCTGTCGCTGTCGCCTTCGCTTTAGCTTTGAGCTTCAGCTTCCAAAGTCACTTAGCGTTGCTTTGTGAAACGATTTTACATTTATCATTCACGCTGTTTTTGTTGGTGGCATTGGTAGGAGGGGGCGCAGGTGGTATTTGTGTCAAGGGAAGTAGTTAATTTTCGAGATAAATTAAAGTCAAATAAAAGCAGCAATAAAGTTAATTGCAAAATATGTTGAATTAAATACCAATGGAGTTGTTAAAAGAAGTATACTCCCACCCAATGAGACGCACATTAAATGCGATAAAGCGATTTGAGTTAGTTATTTTCACCTTTATTGCTCGTGACTTTTTAAGAGCTCGCAAATATTTATTACCTTAACCTTGGCGCATTAAAGATGCCTTTTAAAGCTCAGGCGTATTTATTTTCAAAGCTAACGTAAGTCGCGTGTTGGTAAATTGTAAAGAAGTTGTGTACGTTGACAGAGAATAATTTTTAAATAGTCATTATATTGCCCTATTATTTAGAGTTTTCCAATAAGCAGCTTCAAAAGTAGATCGATAGAGACAGCAAATGAGGCCATATTTTAAAAAATTTAAAATATATTACAGAAATTTGGAATAGGAATAAGCTACCGGTCAATTATAACAGAATACTTTCGACCCTAATTGGATGATATGGACTTAGAATGTCCCAATCGATTTTTTGAAAACCAAGTTTAGTGAACGTGTTATCCCACGAAATGGCCTAGTAAATTAGCCGCCACGGTCATGCGATTAGACGCCGTTAGTTTAACTTAAAACACAGAAGAGACAAACGAATTTAGTAGTAGAAATTGTTCGTTACTTAAAATGCTTGGAATCGATTCTCAGTACTGAGGGTCTTAATTAAGGCGGACAATAATTAAACGACTTGCTGAAAACTAAAATCACCCGCTCAGTTATGCACACTTTTGAGCAATTCCTAGGTCGCAAGCGTTAATTACAAAAGAACTTCATTGAAAATGGAAATTATCATCTCATAAATCAAGTGAGAAATCACGCTCCCCAGAGCTAAGCCGCGCAATGTATAGAGACTCCACAGTTTCTCAATTCGACACATGGAAGTGCGGCAATCGCACGAAACAACGATGCTACTAATGCTGGATGTGGTAATTTTTTAGCAATCAAGTGCAGCTCTCAATCGCACAAATCCTTGACAATGTCGTGCGACAAAGAGAAGTGGGTAAGTAGATGACGCCCACTCGCTAAGTGACATACTCAATTACAAAACAAAAGCAAGACAAATAGAGAGCGAACACAAAGAAAGGCGAGTAATTAAAGTCGTTGACGTCAAGGAAACGAAGAAGAATTCCCTAAGACAGACAACACATTGCTTCGAGCTGGAGCAATCAACAAACTAGAATGGAATAAAATGAAATAATTTCACAGTGGCTTGGTGGCCAACGAAAAGTTCATTGGTTTGGTGAAGGGCAGTAGAGTCGAACATAAACGAGTATAAACTGTGTGGAGTGAGCGAGCATATAAATGAGTTTAGAATCGTGTATACCTCAAGGATTCGCACTGGACACGACGGCACAATCACCCATTTAACTAAATAATTGCTGACAATGGCGCTGGCATAGGTCAGAAGGTGTAGCAGCAAGCTGGCGGATCGGAGTTCAAGTGGCGAGCGATGAAGTAATTTTTGCACACCAAAGGGAATTGAAAGCGAAGCGAAGAATGACACTATAAAATAGTAGTAGCGCTTGGAATGCAGCAGTTTGTCTGGGAGCACTAAAACGAACGCAAGCTTCCCCACTCTGGGCCATTTCATTCACTGCATAATAGTGGATTCAATGCAGAAGCATTGAGACAAAAGCTCATTAGCGGAAGTATCGGAAACAGCTATGAGCAGCGGAGCAAAATTGCTGACTGCCGAGCGTGACTGTGGTCAGAGTGGGTGTTAACGTCACGCTGCACGGGGACTCGAAACGAAACGAAAGCAAGCAGAAAATTTATAAAAAGAAACGTGAGGAAAGAACTGCAATGACTTTGCATGTCACACGAAATGTGGAGTGTTGCAAGGCAGAGTATACGGGAAGCACGGCATTAATAATTACCGAGCGTGTTGAGCAGTCATTAGGTGTACAGCACGAGCACTGGCACTCGCAACAGCAATAACGGCACAAATGAGAAGAGGAAGAGTAGGAAAGTACATACATAAATATCTCGTGCTACTACAACTATCAATGCTCTAACTACCGACGCTTCCACGAAGAAGGCGAAGGAAAAAGGAAATAGTTTAAACCCTAAACGGATGTGCAAGTGAGTCGGTGAATATATAATGGTTAGGTAGAAATTGAGTTGCTGCAGGTCCAAAGTTATGCGAACAAAATTATTTATTATGTGCATTTTTAGAGTTTTTTAAAGAGACTATTTGTACTGGATTTGGTTTTTTCCCTGTCAACAAATCACTTTCTAAGTAACCTATGTATGTAATTTGCATTTTTGTTATTAGCTTACATTATGTTTTTCCATTTGTGTGGTGTAAAAGAACACGTGTAAGTTTCTGGTAGTATGTACATAATCCAAAATGGTATGAGTAAAATGAGGGCTGTAATATTTTGTGCTCGTCAAACTTGATACGATATAAAAAATAAGTATAATACTAACAAGTTGGAAATCACATATGTGCAGCCAAGCTATAATAGTACTTTTGATTTCCATTTTGACTTTGTTATTAATTATACTCTGAATAGAGTATATTAAAGCGTTATATGCAGTTATATAAAGATGGCAAAAAAAGCGAATTTTCCAGATTTTTTTTCTGAAAAAAACTTAAATTTATTAATCCACACATTTGTAAACATATTACACTATGTTTTAACTATAGTTTAAGATTTAGTTTTAGTAAAACTATTTGGTTGGAAAGAAACTATAGTTGATCTCCGAGAGCTCCTCTCAAAAATGACGTTTTACGGTGACCACTATCTCTGAACTAAGCTTAGCTGTTTTTGACGAATGTTGGTCACCGACATTGAAAACATCATTTTAATTCTAACTGTGTATAACCTTAAGCTTGTCATATTGTTTGTAATACTCAAAGGAACCGTTTAGGCTCAAGTTCTTGTAAGGAAAGCTTTTTTAGATGACAAGCTTTACGAAATTTATCATATGTACATTGCTACACTCTCCGAAGTAAATGTTCAACTCCAACCACTTTAGCATGTAACGAAGTGAACGATCGAATTCAGGTTAGAAAACTTTTTATACCCTTTTTTACTAAAAAAAATTCACAGGAGAAGGGTGTTATAACTTCTTGTTTGAAGTTCCTAAAACATCCAGGAAGAAAATCATCATATTTTAAAATATTTGCAAAACCCTATTTAATTATTCAACCTCATGAAGATGCCAAGATGTGTATACTATAAATAATATAGACTTTTCAGCAGACATTTACCTCTCCACGCCTTAGTTTGGGATCAGCGCGTAAAGTGCAATTGAATAATTGTTGATTTAACTAAGGACTTAAATGATAATGTCACGTTTCGTACATATCAAGGCAAAAGTTCGGCTATATAATGATTGAACAACGCCAACCACTGCTCCGAGGCAACCACCCAATTAAAATCCGGATAAAGCACACAAAGCAATTTTTTATATCCACAACATTTTTTCATTTAAACATGGTTTTCAAATAATAAACAAAGTATCTTTTTTTTAATATCATGACAGTTTTGATATATGTATATCAGTTGAACAAAAGTTGAGTAAATAATACACTTATTTTTAATAAAAAGCATGAATATGCATATTTTAATTTTCACGGGATCATAATTTCAGTTTGTCGATAAAGGAGAAATGAAAAAAATGTATACCTACGAGTTGTCATCCTCAATTAAGCTTTCTTATTTGTTCTTTGTCACTAACATCGTTAACCAAAATACACCTGAGTCGAAACTTTATCAAGTTCTTAAATGATTGATGTTATTTAATTTCAAAGTTTTCCAAAATGAAGAATTTTACTCACTTCTGGAATAGCTTTGGACTCTAATTATAACACCAAATTACGCTATGAAAGGCAAAGTGTTCTAACAAACACTATTCATTTATTATTAGTCAACTTTTTAATGTAATGACTCAGCCATAATGTCACTTTGCTCTTCACTTGTGGCCAAAATCCCTAATATGCATTTAAAATTAACACTTATATATACTTTATATATGGGTTAGGAAAATGAAGAATCAGTGAAACAACCAAGCAATCAATTTTACGTTGATCGGATTATTACCGGTAAACTTGCTTGAGAAAAGCATATGAGTAACTGAGGACAATGGCCGCAGTGCAACTTCTAAGCCCTGAAATTGCCGTTTTCAAAACATCGTTTCTCTGGCCACAAATTTAACTTTTATTACCGCAGAATTAAATGTCTAAGTGAGATTTGGAAAGTGCAGTCCATTATTTGTTACATCGTTTACCCTTTGTAAATCACAGATTGCTGCACACATTCGCTGCTATACTTACATCTATTTGATAGTTAACGTCGGCTATTGTCCGCAGTTTTGAGTTTGCAGTGGCTATCAGATATATACAGCACATATACAGAGACATTTGCGCTCTTTACACGGTCGATCAAAAACGCAGTCGAGACATTAATATATTGATCTAGTGAATTTATCCTCGACGGCACTGCGTATGCGGCTATTAAGGGCTCTGCTATAGATGAGCAAATAACTAGTAGCAGACATTGCGAAATGACTTCGTAGATATGAGCCTGTTGGGAATATTGCTTTTGTGTGTATTTAGCAAAGCTCAGTCAGGTCATAGAGTGTCTATAGACTACCAGCTATGATGATAATAGCAGCCAGCTGTGCAAACGTATGTCGCGCATACACGTGTGAGTGAAGGCTGCAGCGATTGCCGAAAGTTTCTGGTTTGGCTTAAGTGTCCTCGAACCATTTGGCAGGGGATTTGTAAACATCTATGAGCCGCAGACACATTTTGTGTTATGCCATAAGGCAATATGAGCTTGGCCAAGAGCGTTAGATATAATGCGTAAAAAGTATTTATAAATGTTACGTATACGCCATGTGGTAAAAATTTAGCTACAATGACTAGAGTGGCAATGCGGCCTTTTATTATTATAGAGTTTTAGCAAGAAAATATATATCTGTATTAAATAAGGCTTATTACTACCTTGATATAACTATTTCCTTACAACTATTTCCTTAAAATCAATTAAATTAGTCTTTTCTTTCTCCATTGCTAATGTGCTGCAAATGTACTTTTATCTTCAAAAAGTTCTCTTTATACCATAAATACGAAGATTCTTTCGAATTTTCGAAGTCCCAATTAGGAGCGTGTTAGTTTTTCGGACATTAGAAAACCAAATATCTAATATTTTTGAGCCATTTTCTTCTGAAAGGGAGAGGTCAATATTTTGAAATTGTCACGGAAGATGACGCCAGCCCATAAACCATATCAAATCGTAATTTTTCGGGATGCATTTGTGACTCATGGAGTACAAGCGAAGTTGAAAATCCGGATAATTTTCAAGTTTTTGCTCAGCCTAATTCACGAACATACAACGGTTCTGCTGATCAAGCAGCTTCAGTTCTTGGTTCAATTTGATCCTGTAGGGTATAGGCCACAACCTTTTCGCAAAATTCGCTACAACAGTGTCACAAAGATGTCTAACTCTTGAGAACGACGTGTTAGAAACTGACATAGGTCTCCTTCAATTGATCAGCTAGCGGCGGCATTATTCTCGACACCACGGGCACTTCTTTGTCTCACTGACACGGCTCTTTGCGACTCTTTGTTGGATCGTATGTCTTTCCCTGAAGTAATGGCAAGCCTTCTTGAAGTGAAATTTTAAAAGAGAGGGGAAAAATATGGCGCCGTTTGAGGTCCTATTAGTCTACTTTTGTAGCGTCCATATTGAAAAACCATAGAGAAGAGTATTTAATAAGTACTTAACGTATATGCAAAGAACGAAAAAATTGACACAAAGCAAATTATTTCTCAACAGAAAATTATGTCAACTTGATACACTTGAAGCAGAGAGGCTCTACCTTCTTTAAACCTACAAAAAGTACGTTTTCTGGGCATACATTCTACCAAAAATAAGTCCCGGCGAGTGTTTTTTTCATGTTAACACTATAAAATTATGGACTTTTGGTATATTACGTTATTTTGAAATTTAATGACATTGAAAACTTCTGCGATTGTGTGTACTATCAGATATACTGTCCACTTTGATACAAAAAACATATTATTATTTCTGCCCAATTGTTTCTCGAAAATTTAAAAAAATATTTGAATACTTCGGCATACAGACGTTAAATTTTAGTTCTAAATATTTAACTTTGAAGAGTAAAGCATATATTTAACCAAGTATCAAGCTGTCATGTTTTGTTAATTCAGTATTGGTCGGAATTTCATCATGGAATGACACACGCTTAAACAACGTTTGCAAGCCATTCAACTTTATTAAGAAAATGCAGTGAAGAAAATAAAGCACCTATAGCTGAGAGTGTACGTGAAGGCCGTGGAAAATGGAAGAGGCCTATTTCTGGCTAAATGCCTATGTAAACAAGCAAACTTGTCGCATTGAGGTCGAAGTTCAACCTGAAGAAATTCAAGAGCTGACATTTCATACAGAAAAAAACATTAGTTTTATGAATCACCCAAATGAAAGGCAAACGATCGTTGCCTTCAAGTTTATATTTTAATTGAAATATTATTATCAATTAAAATTTAAATATTTTATTTTATATATACTTCAGTATATAAATATTTGTTATCCTGCGTAGTGGCCTTCCGTATTCCACGTAACTGCCATAAGTTTTCGACTAATCCATTTGAACTATTCCAATTCCAGACCTCAACAAAATTTCTGCCAAAATTAAGCCCTCAGCGTGCGTAAAACGCATATTCAAATAAAGTCAACCATTCGTTAAAATATGGTTGGAAATTTTCATTAAGCTTAGTACTTAAATTCGAGAATGAAAGCCAAGGCAGTAGTTAACTAAAACTTTGCACATAACATTAATAACAAAACTATTACGTAAGTGCGCGTCCTTCGGTGTTAGATACACACTCGTAGAGTTCAGAAGTTAGCATGTAAAATTTAACGAAGACTATTACGCACACACACACATATACATATATATAGTCGTATGAAGCTAAGTAGATGTAGTCCCTCAAACTAAAGTCATATAACCATACAAAATAGCAAGTAGTTATACGAAAATTTCAGCTCGACTTGCAACAAAGCAAACGCACTCAATAACTATGCCACACTAAGCTACAGCGCGCCACCACCAATTGAATTTCACCTACAAAGCCACACTTCCTACCAAAAAGGAAGACTTAAATTGTTTAACCTTCACCTAGGTTTGCGAATGGCGCAACTTTGCGGATGGTAGCTACAATGCCGGTACAGGCAGGCAAAAGGCCAACTGTAAAGGGCAGCAGTTGAGCAGAGAAGTCGAAAACTTTTCTCATTTCGCTCTACCTTTAACACTGAACGCTTTTACTCAGCGCGGCGCCGCTCCAAGAGCGTACGCGTATACCTATGTAGTGGCATTAAAGTGGCCAGTTTCAGCAAGCGATTGGGCGGATCGTTTGCGCCCGCAAACGAGCCAAACTAATAATCAAAATACTATATTTAACGGTAAACTTTAAAGTTTTCTAATAGCAATCTACAGCAGTTTTTCACTCAGTCCTCGTGGACGCGCCGTGGTTGCCTCTTGTGGCGCGCTCGTCGCTGAAGCGGATATAATGAGCCACAAGTTAGTTGCGAAGTTGGGCGGTTCGCGTGGCCGCGTGGCTTTACATTGCCCGCTGACATTTGCGCAAACGCAAACGCACTAAATAAACATTAATTTTAATTTTCAATTGCTGCGAAAAATCAATTTCAAACAAAATTTACTTTATTGATGATAGCTTTGCTCGCAGCAAGCAAATACACTGTAAGCGCCTGTATAGCAGAGTTTAGCGGCAGCGCTTTTTAGCGAAAACTTTTGAGCCCGCGTTGGTGTCTTGTGCGCTTTAATAGTCTGGAAAGATAAAGAGAATGACAGTATAAACGCAAGCAATTTTGAGTTTTGCACGCACTTCGTGCTCATTAATTTTTATGGCACACACACACACATGTTTGTAATCACGATAATAATTTTGTATACTAATACTTATACAATTGCTTGCTAAGAACCGACTAGTGATATTCCAATACATATATCTAAGAGATTCATATTTGTAAGTATTGTTTTGAAAGCTCGTTTACGAAAATGAAATTTAAAGCTATTGTAAGGGATATTTTCTCATTTCGGATTTCTAATTGCTGTTACTTGATTCATGCTCAGTTTAGTTTGCAATTTCGTAATGAAATGCTTACTTCGGAACAACTTTTCTAAATCATGCAAATTTATTACCAAAGTATATATTGGTTCGGCACTATTCAGACGACATAATCACCCGGGCAGAATATCGAAGAAGACCCGAAGGAGTTCATCCACCATCCCGCGTAACAATATGAGCTAGAAGATTTAGCAGAATAATCTACGAAATGATCACCGGTTCCGATTTTCAGACGACAAATTTATTCAGTGATGAAGCTCACATTTAATTGAATTGGTATGTTAATTAAGAGCTACGATAATCGACAAGGAATTGTTGAGCGGCCGTTACATCAAAGAGTAACTGTCTGGTGCGCTTTATGGAGAGTGAAGCAATGATCATACTGAGCGTACTGTTCACAACACCATCACCCATCTTTAGTCCCAGCATTGGGACAATATTCGGCCGAATGGATCACATCCACCACGCAGTGAAGAAAATATAGCAGCCGTTGCTAAAAGTGTACAGAAAGACCGAGGAGAGTTGATGCGACGCCGTTCGCAGCAGGAATGACTCTTTTATGTAACGGATTTCACGTCAATCTGAAATTGAGAGCTTGTGCAGGAACTGAAGCCCCGCAATCTTGGGCGCTGGTACCAACCTTTGTTTAGCGATGAGGGTCCGGCACTCGAAGTGTAACCAACTTCAGACCGTTCGCGCAGCTGTAGCGCTGGAATCAGCTGTTTATAAATTTGCCAAATGACAGTTCGGAGTATTGTTCACAAGTGTACAAAAGTCATCAAACGAGACATCGAAAATTGGTCTTAACGGATGGACCATCTGAGACATAGCCACTACCAATATTTGAAAGATATAATTTTCAAAAAATAAATTCCAACGGATGTTCTTTCGAAAGATAGTAAATCCATTAAATTTGAAGCTTATATTTTTTTTTTTTTAAGTATGAAAAAATGTATACGACTGTCAACAAACGTACTATGGAACGACCCAAGTTCAAGGTGCTTAGTCTAATTGCTGTGTAAAATCAAGCAGTGCTTCTGAACTAGTAATGTCTGACACAGCCGATATCTTTGCAATGAAGTTGGAAAGTCCATCGACAGTCTAAGTCGTATCAAGGCGGAAACTTCTTCTTTATTGACATACACACCGCTTACGCAGTTATAGCAGAATTCACAACAGCGCACCCAGTCATTCTTGCTTTTCGCTGTTTGGCGCCAATTAAAGGTTCCAGGTCTTTCTCCATCTGGTCTTTCCAACGGCGTGGAGGTCTTCCTCTGCTCACCACAGCGGGTACTGTGTCGAATACTGTCAGAGCTGAATTTTTTTTATCTACTCAGAGGACATGACCCAGCTAGCGCAGATGACTGAAAATTTGCCTTTAACAGCTGAACAAATTGTTTTTGACTTGTTTCAAACTTTCAGTCAAATCCTTAAGCTTTAGTTCTTCATACATATTTTTAAAAATTATTTTATTTTAAACTTTTCCAACAACAGACCAAACCTAGAAGCGCACCGAAACTTCATATGGTTAGCGTTATTTTAACTAAACTTAACCACTGGCAAATAATTCTCTCTTTTTTGACAACGACATAAGCACGCCATATATATGCTCAGTTACCCGTGGCAACTTCTGTCATCACTTCGTATTTAATAAGAAAACTGAAAATATATTAACTTTACGATAAGCAAGAGGATGCTTAAATTTTTGTCTGTAACAGCACGTAACTTCATATATGTATGTATGTATATACTAAATACATGCATGTATATGTACCGATATCATTTACTCCGTATCGCATTCGGTTTCATTATTTTCTTTTACTCGGTTATACCCTTTACATCAATTAACTTTTATCGTCACCTTCTAGCCAACAACGCCATATTAGCTGCCTGACAGCGATGCCACCGCAGCACGGGCAAGCAAGCTAGCAATAGTTAAGTGACAAAAAAGAAGACAAACACAATTTAAGAGCTGAAAATTCTCAACACAACACAAATATTAGCTGAAAAGTTGCAAAAGTTTTCATTGGCAATTTTGCTGTCTTCACCCTTTGCACACGCTTCTCGCTCACTGGCCGCTAATTTTTATCTTACGTTTTACAGTCTAGTTGCTGGCTTAAATGCGAGAGAGATATGACAGAGGAACAAGTGAAAAGAGCTTGAATGATTCCAAAAAAAAATATTTTGTATATTTTCTTGTTTAGTTTTATGTTATAACACAAGAATATTAATTATATATATGAATGAATACTACTAATGGACAGATTTAATAAGATATTACTAATTCTTGATGTTTTTTGATCGCCTCGTGTTAATAAGCTCAGCCACAAGGCAAACAAATGATCTGCAATAAAATTCAAACCAAGCCAATTAAGCAACATTATCTGAATTTCAGTGTCTGATTTTCTTCAAATATGTAGTCGAAATATCTTCAAAATCTTCAGCTATCGATTTTAGTATACATTTTTTTATGTTTATAATGAAAAATAAAATTTCTTAAAAAAAAATTAACGAAGTTTTAACTCTAGACTAGTACTGAAATAAATAAAAAAATGAAAAAAAACTAATTTTTAAAAAATTTATTGCTGACATTTCCCAATTATTCTTACGAAATCCATAAAAGCTGTGCGCAAAGAGAATGGAATAGCAAAGTAAATTGAAACGCATTTAAATAAAACTTGCGTATCACAAAAGCTCATATATCAGCGCCAAAGCCAATATTTGCCAACTAATCTCGCTTTAAATGTTATAAAAACACACAAAATTTGAATATACATAACTTAAAGCGACATTTTGGAATCAGCTTGCGCTTGCTTGAAACTGGAAATTATTTTCGTGTTATTTCTTGATTTTCTCATCATTCAACCGGCTTATGGGTGGGTGTGTGTGTTTTTCGTTGCTTTTTTTTGTGTCGTAAACTTTCTTAGTGCAGAAATTTTAGTGCGCGACCACGTAGCTTATCTGACTTTGCTTGTTAACTTAACCAACATTATTGGCATTTGGCAAGCCAGTCGACGACAGCGACATTGTGGCTTTCGATGCAAGGATATTGCACTACATTGCAATAATGTCAGAATGCAGCAAAGTTGCTGTAACTTTTCACCAAGTTAAGTAAAAATCACAAAGAGCGCTTCGCTTGATGTGCTCATGTTGTAGCGGGCGCTGCAGCACGTACGCAATTTAGTTACGTATACGCCATGTGATATGCCAGTATGGCGTTCGTATGTATCTACCGTCCGTACTTGTATTATAGTTTGGTTTCTTTCGCATTTTCAGTTAAGCAAATATTTGGATTGATGATATTTGAATTGATGAAATGGATTTTCTGCTTTTATTTTCTACTTAACGTTGCTTCTTCGTTGAAGTTCGCAGCAGTTACTTGTTTATTTATAAACTGCGAACTTTTATGCAAAACTTTCAAGCGCTGCAGAATACTCAAAATGAGATTAACTAGTTCTAAGTCAAAAGAGATGCACGAAAATTTTATATTTTTTTTAATAAATATTATAAAGAGTTTTGTTACACTCTTAAAGTTCATTTTATTTCATTTTTATTAAAATTTACCCTGAAAATTACGTAAGTCTTAATTTCGAAAAATTTAACGAACTATACTGCATTTAGTCTAATATGTGCACATGCCGGAACATAAAAAAATGACGGCGATACCAAAGAGTAGCTCTACGATCGTAGGAAGAAGCGCATAAGAAATGCTCTCACTACGATGTTTAGATCGTGCTCGGGGACTTCAACACCAAGGCGGGCAAGAAAGGGATATTTGAATAGACGGTTGGAAAATTGAGACTTTGTGCGGACTTTTTCCCGGCCCGGAACATGGTAGTTTATAGCACCAGGTTTTAGCACCTAAACATCCATACAGCTACCTAGCCGTCCGCTGATCAAAACACAAGCAATCAAATTGGTCACGTTGTGAGAGACGAAAGGCGCCCTTCTAGTATACTAGAGTTTATTCTATCCGAGGTGCTTAGATCGACTCCGACTACACTCTTGTTGCAGCCAACAAAGCTTGATGGGCCGATGAATTACGAGCTTTTAAAAGCCGGGATCGAGGTGCTGGAAAGGCACATGTTCCAATTGCTAAGCGTGATTTTGTCGGATAAATACATTCCGAATAATTGGAATATGAGTTTACTCTACAATAGCCACAAGAAAGAAGATCCCATAGTCTGCACCAACTTTCGCGGAATCAGTCTTCTTAATATCACGTATAAGGTTCTTTCGACAGTATTGTGCGAAAAACTAAAGTGTGGCTTTTGACCTGGCAAATCCACCAGAGACCAGATTTTCACAATACGTCAAGTCCTGAATAAGACTTTTGACAAACAGGTCGACATTTGTCACTTTTTTGCCGATTTTAAAGCCACTTTTGACAACACTGATAAGAACTGTCTATTCGAAGCCGTGTCTAAATTTGGTATCTCTGCGAAACTCGTATGGCTACGCAGTATGATGTTGACCACAACTATCAACTCCGTTAAAGTAAGGAAGGACCTCTTCGAGCTTGTACCAAACGTGGTTGTAGATAGAGTGATTCTCGTACTTCTTTTTCAATATGATGTTGGAAGAAGTATTACATGCCCTGAACCGCAGCGGCACTGTCTACTCTAAAAGTACAATGTTACTGGGGCACAGATATGATATAGATATCATTGGTCTTAACTACAGAGCCGTCAGCTCAGCCTGTTCAAGCCTAGAAAAGAAGAGTTTAGTCGTATGGTAAACGAGGGCAAGGCAAATTAAGTGGAGGCCAAGTTTGGCAGCTATAAATTTGAAAAAGTTAAGGACTTTTTATATCTCGCAACCAGCACAAATTCCACCAATAATCTAAGTCTAGTAGTGCTTTGAGATCGACATGCAATTAAGAAGCAGATCCTTGCTCGACGAAAAAAAAAATTGCGGTCTTTAAGTTAAGATGAAAAACCACTTGGAATAGTCAGAAAAAATATTCTTGACAAGATATTTGGAGCCGCGTGAGCAAACAGTATTGAAGAAGATGGAACCACGAACTGTATGAGCTATATGACGACATGAATATAGCTAAGCGCATAAAAAGTTAACGAATACGCTGTTTAGGTCATCTCATTCGCATAGAAAATGATGATCCAATCAAAAGCTCCTTCAACTCGGACAGCAGCAAGGGCGCCCACGCATCCAATGGAAAGACCGAGTGTATAGTAACATATCTGCACTTAGGATGTACAACTGACGTGAACTTGCAAAGGGTAGAACCAACTGGCGAAGTTTCGTGTTCTCACCCCAGACCGACCCTGGGTTGTGGTGGCAAAAACGAAAAATAACACTCAGAAATCATATTTTTTTTGCCTTAATTTATAATGCTACCACAAATTAATAAAATATGGTTAAAACTAATATCGGTCAATATGAAAGAAATCTTTTTCAAATTAGTAAAACATATATTTTTGAACATCGTTTAGTTTAATGCAGAAAATGTGGAAAATTGGTGAAAGGATGAGCTCAAGTTCCATATACTATATGGCATATAAAGATTTTTGCAATTGTAGAATATTTTATGCCGAATATATCGGACGCATATGAATTATCTTCATAAAATTACATGGAAACATGTTCTTCATATTACTTGAGTAATGCTAAAAGTAAGTTCAATCAGTCCAGACTTCCCTCCTTGTCCCAAAATACTCGATGTAGTGATTTCCGATATTTTAGCGACCTTAGGTGTGATATTTTAGTGAAATTAAGTGGGAAAGCTTCCTTGAATATTCAAAAATTTTAGTAATGATTTAGCGCTGCATATAATATAAAGTATCTCCTTACTTGTTTCAACGCTGTTTAATAACACTCATAAAAATATACCTGTAATAGCACTCGAACTTAATTCTAGTGCAGCAAATCTTTTAATAAAATATTTTATTAGACAATTTATAAGTGTGGCTCCTAAACCCGTCTCATATAAATGTTAATGCTTGCAAAGACAAAACAATATTGGTTTTCAATTTCTTGGCTTCATGTTATTACTTTTCAACGAAAAAATCAAACTATGCCGTCCACCACCCATGAATCCTCGCATACCTTTACAATTATCGCTAACACCTTCAATATGACCTAGTTATCGCAGAAGCAAGTGAACAAGAAACCTAATCGTTATACAAAACAAACTTCACTTTCACTATTCAAAATCGAAACTTCAAACATCACGTAAGGTATTTTGCTTACTTGCCGCTAACACCGCTTTGACACAGCCAACAACTTTGCGTTAGCTTGAGAAACTTTCTTGGAAGCCTAGGTAAGTGCATATGTGCATGTGCCTGCAGCCTTACCTAAGCCAACAATGCCCTAAAGTAAACAACAAGTGCCACAAACATACATGCAGACATATCAAGAGCCAAGCACTCGCATATACACTCGAATGAGGATTGTAAAAAATATTATAAGTTTTCCAACAATCCTGAGGCAACTTGCATGTTTGCCACTGCCACACCTTGGCTCAACGGATGTGCGCACACTTCGGCAATACCAGCATGTAACTACACCAATACGTACAGACCGTGACAATGAGACAACTGCTATGTTTGTATGTATGTATGTGTGCATATATATTTATATACTGCGTGCCCGCGTAAGTGTTTGCACGCCACTATAAGTGGTGGTGCAACAATAATAGAGTAAGTCAGCGCCTGGACAACTGCAAGAAACCCGGAGTTAATAGTTCTGGGCACAAGTGTTCGAAGCAATTTTGCTAAGCGAAAACTTTTAACAGCAAGTGTCCTGCCATCCTCTCTCGCAACACAATTCGACTAAACTCAGGACAACTTTGCAACGGTTTCTTGTTCTTGTCTCTATCAGCACACCTACAATCATACCACTGCGCAGCTGCCTACACCTGAGCACCAGCCGGTGCTAGTTGCAAGCACACACTCACCGCATTCGCACGTAGCTGTGCAAGAACTTTTGTCTACGCTACCCCTCTCGCAGATGCCCAACAACTGTCCACTCCAACAGCCAAGCACTAACACTTTCGCACTCTTATCATCGCCTTCACTTTGTCCAGTGGCAGGTGCAACTTTATGTTCACCGTTTAATTTGTGCACTTCACAGATAGTGTTATGGTTGTTGCTGTTGTTATTGCACCGCTGGCTGCTGTTGCAGCCTTTTATTATGTGTTCTACTTTTACAATTATTAGTGTGCTTCCTGCTTACATAAGTACTAAGTACGTGAAGAGTGGGTACACATGGCTGCTTTCTTCTCCTCCATTTTTTATTTCACGGCTTGTTAAGCAATTTTCGAAACAGTTTGCCGTTTCAGTGGGAGCCAGGTGAGCTCTTCACGTGCGCTTTTCCAACTAAGTATTTAAATTTCTACCTCTCTCTCTTCCTCTGTACATGTAGCACTCGCTAATTCATAACAATTTTAACGAGTCGCTCTGGGATGTTTTAGCAGCGAAATAGTTAAATAGATGTATTAAAGTTGCACAAAATGTGAAGAGCATTAAAAATAACGGTATTGCATCGAAATTGCGAAATAATAAAGCCCACTCATAACAGTGCGCACATACATAATTACTTTTCGGCGAACGAGGTAGCATTAAATAATATTTAGTGCTGTGTGCAATGTTTATTTAGATGAAAAGCAACAAAAAGAATCGTAACAATCACGTGAAGTTTTCAAAAAAATGTTAACTACAGTAAACAACGGTGAGTATAACATTTTAAAGAGTCAATGAGTTATTACGTGGAGCACGAAAATTCGAAAAGTTAGGTTAGTCTAGTCTGGTAGGCCAATGAGCATGGATCAGTTGTGGTCATTTGCGGTACTAGATATAGTTCAGTTACTAGGTCCAAGATGAGTTGTCATCGTTTAAGATGCCTGCGCTTGACGCGAACTTTAGCATACTCTGTGGCCTCACTATCGATACATCATCCAGTGTAACATACCGTGGAGTCACCAGCTGCTTACAGCGTAATCTTGCCAATACGGAACAAGTGCACATAAGATGCTCCACTGTTTCCCTGGTGCCTTGCTCTAGGTATTTCTTGCAGTGTTCTCGATCTGTCAGTCTCATTCTGCGCGGTGTGTTGCCACAGTGACCAGTTAGTATTCCGATCATGTTTCTACAGTTTCTTCTATCGAGTGCCAATAGAAATTTGTGTACTTCCAATCTACAGTTTTGTACATGACTTTTGCAGTCTTACACCCAGTTAGCTCGGTCCATCGGGTTTTGATTTTCCTTTCCACTGATGTCATGCTTCCCCATACACTTCTGGCCCATATGCGATACGAGGTTGCTACCTTGATTGCTGCTTGGCTGTCTACGTAGATGTTGAACCTTCACCATCGCCGTTGGAGTTGTTTTTAAAGCTCCCGTTATGCACAGCGCAGCGAGTCTTTGAACCCTTCACATTGGCTTCCGGTAGGTGGATAATGCATAAAATGGTATAATAATATCAATATTCTGATTTTAATCGGTAAAAGTTTTCTATAAAATAACTGAATGATCGCTCGATTTGTAAGGCAACTATAAGCTATGTGGTTCGATCTGAACAATATGCTGGGAGATTGTAGAAATATCTTGGGTTATAATGTACGCCAAATTTCGGAAAGATGCTTTTTGAAAAGAAAAAGTTTTCCATACAAGGACTTGAGTTGGATCAGTCAGTTTCTATGTAAGCTGTATGCAATAGCTGTCCGATATCGGCGGTTTCGACAAATGAAAAGCTTCTGTGCCAAATTTTAGATCGATATCTTTAAAATATACGTTTATTTCCTTATCAATGAACCATTTTTTATGTCTTCAAAATACGAAATAGTCTAGTGTATTCGGTAACTGTGGGCTTTCTTAGCCTAAGTCGTTCAATGTATCGTTGGTATATACAGCAGGTATTTAACGAAACTTTCATGTGACCTACACACTCTTTGAGATCGGAAAAATTCTGGCTTTACTGCCTCTTGTGACCTTCCCGAACGAGTAGTACCATTTAAACTTGGTTACATGGCGTGACGAGCTGAGTCCGTCAATTTTAGAGTTACAGTCATGATTTTACAGATTGTATTAAAATAAACGTTAGATTGAAGTTACCGCACCGAAGATCTTGTCAGCCACTAGCTACCTAAATGGAAAGCGTGTGTCAGGTGCATGAACACTCCGCAGCTGTGGAGCTGAAGGGTGAATAAAGACTAGATGATAACGTCGGAACCTATGAGGACATATAATTGTGAAATTGGACATATACAGATATATCTGAATACTAAATAAGCAACTCAAGGGCAACATTATTCAAGAATACTAAAACTACTCGAAGAGAGAGTGACTGCTTACCATTCTACTTATGTACTATTGGTTGATTTTTGTACCAATAAAAGTACAACAAATATTAAAGAGAAGAAATAAGAAAAAGAGTCAACTAAGTGAAAATTAAACACGCGGAACAGTGATTCATCAAATGTTGTCCTATATTTATTCACATAAATGTACTATATGTATTTATTTCATAAAAAAAACTCTCCAAACGTAGAAGCTGTCAAACAAATATGCCACACTATTTACAATACATTCCCGAAGGTATTGTATGTTTTCATATGTGAATATATTTTACGAGCGCGTGTAAATGTAATATATACAGAAAGTGCCTACGTACGCACCCAGGGGAAAATTAACTTGAGCATTAGAATTGTAATAAAATTAGTCGAGGTTGAAAGGACTCATCACTAAAGTCAGATTTAAGTTTAGCAAAATGCAGAATGTCAAAAAAGTTTGCTTTATGTATAAGAAAACGAGTGCTAAAGACTTTATTTAGAAGGCATTTCAGCTATGAGTACATAAAGTAATAAATAAGCAGCCGCCGCAAGGAAAAAGGTGCAATGAGGCACGAATTCCCTATTGGCAAAGAGCAGACGGAGCTATGTCTGAGCATTTAATATCCCATGAGTATAAATATTATGAAGACACATGCGTATATTTAAGACTTCTCACAAAATATACAGATCTGCGTTTAAGATTTAATACCAAATTGATATAGAAATAATTCTCTTGGTAATTAATTAATTACTTATAACTATACAACTAATTATTTTCAGAGTTGTTATATACATTAAGCAAATAAATAAAATGCTTAAGCAACGGCAAATAATATCAGTGTTAGTAAGTTGTACATGCTTAAATTAATTTAAAACTATTTCCCCGAAATGATTTACTACAATTTAATATGAATTTACCAAAATGATGAGATAGCTAAAAGCAATCAAAATATTTGCGAGTAGCGTCAATGGAACTGGAAAAGCCCTTCTAGATATTTTGAAAAACTTGGCAACTGCCTGAAAACATCCATATTTAAATAAAGAATGAATACAAAATTGGAACTACCCGCTTAAAGCATAGAATACGTTCAATCAAAATAGAGCGTAATGCGAGACAGCGCTAACCAGGATAACCAGCATTTTTTACCTTCTTCTGTACAGTTGCAAAGAAACCATTGGTTTTCGGAAAAGGCAACCGATGAGGAGTTTCGCGTCGCAGTGGAGAGAAATCAGACTTCTTACCTCGCCACTTTACAATCGGCCACAGCTCGTGCGGGATGGGACAGATACCGACAGCTCAAGAGGGAAGCGACATGCATTTGCAGACAAAAAAAAAAAGCTGAAATGCGTGAGTACGAAGAGCTTGACAAACTGGCCGACAGAGGTAATACTCGAAAATTCTACGAAAAGATACGATGAGTAACAGTAGGTTTTAAGACCGTCGCTTACTCTTGTAGAGGCTCCCAGAAGTGATCTAGTGACTAATGCTCAGAGCATTCAGTATTATATGTAGAGGGAATACTTCTCCGTCCTGCTGAATGACAGCGAAAACATAACACCGGGAGATGGTGAACACGATCCAACAAACGATGACGACGGAGCAGACGTTTCATTACCGTGAAGAAATTCGAACAGCAATTATCCGTCTGAACATCAGTAAAGTGACGGGGCCGATGTATTGCAGAGCGAGTTATTCAATTACGGCGGCGAAGAACTGATAAGGAGCATGCATCACACTCTCTGTAGAATATGGTCGTCGGAAGCCTTCCCGACGATTGTGCTTTGCCCAATTCACAAAAACGAAGACCTCACAATTTGCGCCAAACTCTAAAGCTTACAATCGACCAGATTTTCACCATGCGCGAAATCTTGGAAAAGCCTCGTAAAAAACGGATAAACATACACCATCCTTCGTCGATTTTAAAGCTGATTTTGACATCACGAAAATAAGCTTTCTTATGCCATTACATCTGAATTTGGTGTCCTTTCGAAACTAATACGGCTCCGTCAGGACTAGGAAGGACGAGCAGCAGAACTAAATAGCATCTTCTATAATACGTCAACAACCGCGCCGTTAATTCTGCCTTCTCCAGAATGGATAAGGAAGCGAATCGTATGGGTCTAGTTGTGAACGAGAGCCTCGAAGAAAAAGGTTCTACGGTATTGGCAACAACGAATAATGCAGTCGATTGAACGATGTACTATACGAGATATACGACGACATTGACATAGTTCAGCGATGTAAGAGACAGCGCCTACACTGATTTGGTCATATTGTCCGAATGTATGAAAACACTCCAGCCCTGAAAGTATTCGACGCAGTTTCCACCGGGGTAACCAGAGGAGAAGGAAGACCTTCACTCCGTTGGATTATTTTGCAGTACGTACAGTATAAGATGGAATTAAAAATTTTGATATATCACTTGACTATCTAAATTCATCCAGTTGTAATCCAGTATCTAATATCATACTATAACATCACCTCCACACAATTTGGCAGATATTTTTGGACCATTACTTTTAGGCTGTATAACTGTATGTTAAAAATATTTGAAGCATTCGAAGCTTAGACACCTCTTTTGTGCATTCATCTTCACTATAATGCTCATAGTAAAGTACCCGAAAGTGGAATCGTAAACATGGAGACGCAACAGGAACAGCAAGCAATGTACAACCATCAAAGCACACAAATATGTGTAATGTGCATCTGCATGTATTAGTATAACACTTAATGCCAGTGTTGGAATAGCAGAAATTATACTTCAACCGCAGACCCAACTACAAGGCACACATCCAGCAGCTTCGAGAGACAGATCACATTTTGCCCGCGTCTAGTACGCCTACAAATATGCTACAAGTCAAATTAATATATCAAATAGGCAAGCAAGCAAAGTAACGACGACGAAGATAGTTGCGAAGATGGATTGATGTAAGTAAGTGGCAGCTACAAGAACAATGCAAACAATGACAAAACAACAGCAAACTACAATAAACTATGAGACTACAACAACAAAATTATGAAAATAACAAATATATTTGCTGAAGACAAGAGACAAAGAAAGTGAAAGTTGATTGAGTTCAACGGGAATGGCGAGGGCATAAGTAAGTAAGTGAATAAAAGGAGGGAACTGTAGACAGCCGATATAGCGAACTGGGGATTCTTTAATAAGCGCACAAACATTTCCCGAAAGCGACAAAACCATATTAAAGCACAGAGTAGGCGTCTAGTTTACTCTGCAGAAACACATAAAATATTTATTATAACGGAAGTCAGATGAAATGGTACACTCGATTTGTTGAAAAAGTGTACAAAGAGTATTAATGTGGTGAAAAAATCACCATGGCGCCTTTATAGAAGTAATTAATATAGTTAATACATTCTCCTTGCGGGCCCTGTCAAAATTTCGCATGTATCAGACTCATAGTTTGTGGATTCGTAATAATGGGAAAAGAGAAAAATCGATCTGCGATTCGATTTTTCAGCGATTGGATTTACGACCCGATGGCGACTCTTTTCCTTCCATGGCGGCCGTCAAAATTGATTTAACAAGTTCGAACTAGGCTGTAAACTGCTACCTCATTCACCGCATTCCCTACATTTTTCTCCGCGCTATTTCTTTGTGTGTTTGAAATTTGAAAGAGTAATGTTTCAAAACCTGAGTTAAGGATAGGGCAGCCTTTTAAGTTGCCGGACCATTGCGGTATATTTCAAGCTGAGGCCTATGCTATTGCGAAAGCCGCGGAGCTGGCCTTTAATGCACCGGCAGGCAATTCCAGAGACAACATCTACATGGACAACCAAGCAGCAATCAAGGCAATAACCTCGAATGGCATATCCACCAGAAGTGTTTTGGGAAGCAGGGCAGCAGTGAAAAGTGTTGCAAAAAGCAAATTCACTTCTACTGGATGCCAGGTCACAAAGTCATCGAAGGCAATCAAATAGTGACCGAGATTACCAAGGGTGGTGTACGGCTAATACCCGAAAACGTGACCGTCATTGAGAAATCCATGCATTGCCTATACGACAATGTGGACAGAAGCATTGTAATGAAAATCAAAACACGATGTACCGAGATAACTGGGTACAAGACTGCAAAAGTCATGTGCAAAACGATAGATCGGAAGCACACAAAATTCTTATTAGCACTCTATGGAAGAGACATGATCGGAATACTAACTTGTCACCGTCTGGTGGCTACACACGCCCGCAGAATGGTACTGACGAGAAAGACTGCAAGAATTGTCTACAGCAAGGCATCAGACAAACAATGGAGCATCTCTTGTGCACTTATACTGCATTGATAAGGCCACGCTGTAAGCATCTTGGTTGCCCACGGTATGATTCACTGGAAAAAGTGTCAAAGTGAAGCCACACAGTCTGTTAAAATTCGCGTCAAGCGCAGGCATCCTAAAAGATGACTGCTCCTTATGGATCTAGCAACTTAACTCTATCTGGAGTCAAAGGACCGAAACTAGTCTATGCGCGGCTTATTGACCTACCAGATTAACATAACCTAACCTAATGTCTCAAAACTTTCATTTTTAAAACGATCTAAGCCATTCTTGCAATTTGCCAAAATTTTATCTAGATTCGACATATTTGCCGAAACATATCAACTTGAATACTATTCCGGAGAATGAATACATCTTTATCGAAAGCTATATCTTTATGTTGGTGACTTTAACTTTGGGTGTTGTCGGTACTCAAACCGGAAGTAGTTTTTCAGGATGGTCAAAAAGTGTTCGATTAAACTATCATTTCGAGGTTCCTTCTCGACTCATACCCCTTCGTGGAATTTTTAGGCCAGGCGAAGTCGTTGGGGGCTTCCACACCACTGTAGCGTCTCTCAAGCGGAGGTGGCTACCATCAACTCCGATTTCGTCCAACGGAAAGCGAGTGAGTTTTCCGATGTTCTATGGCGTTCTAACGTCGGACCTATGAACCTCCAGTAAGCTCGTCAAGCGCTGGTCAAAAACCAGAACTTGTGTGACTGTGAGATCCTTCTGGCCTAGGGTGAACCGTAAGAAGCTTGCTCTTAGCAAAGTCAATTTCGCCACAAATGTCAGTGGTATCACTGGACGCAGTCATAGATTCACACGCGGAGCGTTTAAGAATTTTTTGGACGCTCTTTACCAAATCTGTATGGAAACAGGCGAAGTGGAATCATTCCGGTAGACACACCTTGGCGAACTTTGCAAAGAGGCTTGGATTTATATTAACCGTTCCATTAGGATTTAAGTACTTTAAGAGAGAAATATGGTGCTTTTAAAACTTTCTTTTAAAGTTGGAATATACAGTTTCCATGTACATATGTACATATTTGCTTTAGCGCAGCCATCACTGAAACGTCTCTGTTGCCCCACATTTGCTCATCAACGTATGTCTACACGCTCGAGCGATATTAAGTGCTGGACGATAAGTCAGCAAATTTACGTATTTATTATGAAACATGTGCGCATAAAAGCAACTATTTGACTTTGACGAGAGTTGGCACTAACGTCTCTAGACTCACCGCATAGCAGCGCAAGCACACATCTAAGTAGTCAAAGATTGGTACATCTGTGTCAAAAGTATCCACATATACACACATGGGAGTGGAATTAACACTAAACTTATGACAGAGGCGGACTTGATCGGAGGCTTTGCTATTAAAGACTTAAGAATTTTCTAATGTTAGAGCTCAAATGAACATTTCCAACCGACTTTTTTAGCTAACAGCGAGCTCCATTTTTTAGGAAGAACCTTTCGAATTTATTTATTACTCTTTCCTAATTATCCTTCTATTTTATTCCATATTTATCAATATCAAAACGCAGATATAAAAAAAGTCGAAAAAACCTTTTCTGATATTCATGGAAAGCGACTTTAATGGCTGCTTATATGGTTTCTCTGATACGAGTATATATTAGATCCAATATTACAATAAGTTTAGATAGTTTTATTTTAGTTCATTTCACTTCAATTTTTCATTAACCTTTCATAAAAAATGTCGACCTTAGTATATTTTGAACAAAAGTTCAAAGAAGGCCTGTGCTGATACCAGAAAAGCACCGCGAAAACTTCGAAAGCAGTAGAAAGCGAAGGACTCGTTCATTTAGGACTCCCAAAATCGCGTAGTATTCTAAGTCGCTTTTCGACACCACTGACTACTGACAACTATGAACGCGTCAAGTGATGTTTCATTAGCAAAGTGGTTTAATGGTTAGCGTGCGCTGACGCTGATTTCATACAGCGACGTACTATATGTACATACGGCAACTTAACAGCTGGGGATCACGTTCCCCCAGACACAATTTGCACTTGCTCATCCTGCCTGTTGGTTGCGTCTGTATTTATCAAACGCATACGCACAAAATAGCTAAAAACACATACATATGTACATATGAATATACTATATATATAAATATATATATAGTTATATGCATTCATCTGTTCTTCCATCCGGCTTGTCTATGTTTGCGGCTAATTTATCCCGGTTCAGTGAGCAGCTGTGGACATTTGCGCGCACATCTAATGGGTTTACGTGCTGCCTCGCCATATGTTGATGAACATATGTTTGTATGTTCGTGCAACACATGTATATAGTTAGGTGAACCCACATAAGAAATCTGTTAATGCGAAAATCCTTTAATTTCTTTATGCGCTTTATGTGCGGCAAGTTTATTCGTGGTTGAGCATATTGCCACTAACGCCACATAGTCGGTATGTCCATTGGTCATATGAATGTGGTGATTGCTAAGCGTGTTTAGATGAACTTCTTCCTCTTTCTTACCTCATTTTCACTTATTGCTTTCAGGGTTGGTCGACTGATTGGTTTGTCAGTGAGCTTTGTCGGATTATAATGAACGCCTTAATTGCTTTATGTAATCCCCAATTCACACAGCTCAATCAGTATTTAGATCCATAAGGTTCTAAAAGCTCAAAAACCATATTATGCTGAATTTTTCAGCTTTTGCTACGAGAATGGCACAATAGATTAAAAGCTTGACCGGCAGTAAGCGGAAATTAGTATATCAACATTTTTATAGAGACGGAAAGAATTTAACAATTTTGTAGCAACGGAACGCTTTAAGCTTTGGGCTTATTCATCCCGCAATTTGTACCTGTACTCCATTTCTTCATCGCATCGTATTTTGCTTCGGACTTTTCTTTGATCTAAATTTGGGGCGACATAACTACTGTTGCGTGTTTTAAATAAAAAAGGCGGTGGGAAACTGCTTGTAGGACATACCTGATGGCTTCCTTCAAGGCGGAAAGACCCACTGCAAAATGTTTTTTCTTACTACACAAACAGACAATAAACCAGTTCAAGGCTGCTGTCTTCCTTTCATTGTGGGTATCTTTTGCGTGGCGGGTCACAAACTCAGCGAACTGCCCTGGAGAGGCATGTTTCGCCGTCTCACTTTAGGTCGCCTTCAAATGTTGTTTTTTTGCTAAGATCGGAATTCGTGAGCTACTTGAGCCGTATGTAAAAGAATCATTTCTGTCCATTCCCAAGTGAGTGGCGCTCAGAGAACTTTCCTCACATGCGTAAACTTCTACACATGGCTCCATCCTTCAACCAACCTCGAACCTGGAACAACAATGTCAACCTCGAAATTCAATGTAGAATAACTCTTGCCAACGTAAGACCTGTTCGGACTGAGTAAGCAATTGAGAAACTCTACAAGCCACTCATCATCTCCGTCCTGCTATATGCTGCAGGTGCATGGACGATGAAAATATCTGATGAGTCCGCCTTAGGAGTTCTCGAGAGAAAGGTTCTGCGAAAGATTTCTGGTCCTTTGCGCGCTTGCTACGGCGAATATCGCGCGTTGGCGAAAACGCGACGGAAAAACGCAATACCCCTCGGAGGAAGCAGAGGAAGAGTTAGACCTCCACTCCGCTGGAAAGACCAAGTGGAGAAGGACCTGGCTCGATCGGCATAATCGCCCGCAGAGTCAGTATCGCTATAGTTGGTCTAGCAACTGTGAATCGGTTTCACACCATATTTACTCTAGTAGATAATTTACATCCTCTAAGATTGCGTGCGGTATATCGACGAAGACCAATCCGTCATCGATCGCAACAATTGGACCTGTGCTCATCCACTTTATGGAAGATTTTGCGGGCTTACAAAATTCACCTTGTGCAAGAATTTTAAGTCGAACAACCATCAAGCGCGTCGCACGATGTGTGAATGGATGTAAGACGAAAAGACCACTGATGGTAATGTTCACATTGTTGCGACGGCATTACATTTTCAAGAAGTCACTATTTGGTGTGCTCTATGGGCAGAGGAAATCATTGTTCCAAATTACTTCAAAATTGAAACTGGTCATAATATTACAGCCAATGGTGAATGCTATAGAGCCATGATTAATGGCTTTTGCGTCCCTGAATTGTGCGCCTTATCTCGCGTTGTGGGCCGGTGACTCGGTCCCACAGAGACGACTGAAGTCTGATGATGGAAGAGACATTCAGCTCGCTATTGCTGACATACGGACCAAATGCTGCTAAAAGTGGTAGAGAATTGGAACTGTCAGCCAGAATTTATTCAAACCAGCAGCGGCGGTCATCATTCGGTCACATCATTAATTTAAATGCGTTTTATTACTTGTTGTCATCCACATGTTTCAAAACCCACACTTTTTCAAAATCTACTGGTTTCAAATCCAAATTCCAATTGGGATAGCATAGTTTGTTTGGCCCTTATTAAATTTTGTTTTATCATCACTATAATCTAGTAGGTAATATTTTAAATTTTCTAGTTTATTACTCATTAAAGAAAAATTAATTAAAGCTTATTCTCTCCACTTATTTCAGATATTCACATGAATCAAGCACTTAACCTGTCAAATCTCTCCGTCCCGCGCATAATCGATGCCGCACAAAAAGCCAAACTATTCTGCAGCTATGAAATGGGTAATCGCACATTAAACTCCGTTAAGTGGTATAAGGATGGGATGGAGTTTTTCAGGTAAGCGGAGGAAATCAGTGAATGAGGAAATGTTTTAATCGTATCACAATTTGAATGAGCGACGATGTTCAAAAAAAGACATGCACCTATTACGCGCAAAACATATTGATTTAAAAAAATTATGTATATATATTAATGTATCTTGGAAACTCGCCGGGCAGAGTGCAACATTGATTATGGTACTATGTTACGGTTACGTCGAAATTCAGCACACCGGCCTTTATCAATCAAAGTGTCCTTTATCCGTTGTAAATACAAATAGCAGAGACAGCATCACTTTGAGATCGATGTCTTGAAAATTGTTACACGAAATGACACAAAACTTTGGCATCTTAAAAGTTAAGTTTAGTCTTCTAAGATAGTGCACAATCTGCAGATCAAGCCAAAACCTTGTCAGCCTATTTACTAACGCATAGCCAATAGCGGTATTCAATACAACAATATAAGAAAGTGTTTTATTCTGTTCTATAAGTCTCGATAAAGCCAACCATTGCGAATGTTAAAATCCGACGATGAATGATAGATCAAACATCGATTTCCGGCACAAAACATCACAACACAAAAACACCTTGTAGTTTTTTATTTATGCTGTGGGCGCTTGCAACTGCACTCTCTTCCATTAGCTCCGCTTTTTCTGTCCATCTCTATTACTCACAATTGGTTAAAAGCGCAAATAACTGCTGACACACTGTATAACTAATTTGGCTGCGTAATTGAAAATGGCGCAGATTGGCTGTGAACCGCGAGCGGCGAGTGGAAAATCGCGAACCACATGCAACACACTGTAATTTTACGTGCCACTGCATATGCAAGCGGCGAATTTTTATCCACAAATCGAAGTTGAAGAGCACACACCAACAACTGTGGGCACAGCACACTTTGCCACCGTGCCAACCCTTGCCCCACACCGATGAGCAGCTACTAGCTTGTCTCCTGCTATTTGCCATTTGGCGACTTTTATTGGCCTTGGCAGCTGCAGTATTTAATTGACGGAAATTCGCAGCCGATTTTAATTGGCCGACAACATACAAAATTTTTTCCGGTGCACTTTTTCAATTGCCAGCTTGTATTCCACATAATATCCAGCATTTGAGATTGCGATTTTTTCCACACTTTTAGGTAATACTCATTCTTGCACATACAAGCTATATATGTATGTGATCTTCTGTATTAGCTGCTAATTTATAGCAGACGGTTTTATTTTCACAATATGTCACTTTTTTGTGTACACACACATAAATTAAAGCATATGCAAATAAATAGATCAACTTTCGAAATTACTTAAATGTTTGCCGTATATTTATAATATACTAAATATATACATTTTGCCTTCCAATTAACCGGTAAGCCATAATTGAGCTAATTGAAAGGCATTTGCTACAAAAAAAATGGATTAAAATAATGAAATTGTAGCGAAATCAATGAAAAACTGTTATAAGCACATTAAACAATTTGCCAAAATAGCAGTTGAAGCTTAAAAAATTTAAGTACGACGTTATATACCAGCTTTAGCAACAACCAGCTACTTAAATTGTATTCAAATAAGTAGATAAGTATAAACTGGAATGCAGCTAGCCACTAAACACAATCAAAATTAGTAAGTTGGAGTATAATAGAAAACTTTAAAAGTATGCACTGTGACCAGGGGTCTATTATGCTCTCCCTTCTTTCGAAAGGACTCACTTATGCCTAGCACTCTTATAAATTCACGAATAGCGATTGGTGCTATGGAGCTGATGCGTTCCCTGCAAGCAAACGTGTGTCTCAGGGCAAAGTTACTACATCTGCAGATTGCTACACACTCTGGAAGCAGAAGCTCTGAAATTGCAGGCTTGCAAATGAGACTAAGATCATGTTGTTCAGGTGTATATTGTGACAAGGAGCTAGAATTTGTCTCTAGGGAACTCTATTTTGAACATCTTTCGGTTGTACCCTACCAGTAGCAGTTTTGGCAGTTTTGCTAAGCGCAACTCTGGCGTTTGCTATCAATAGTTATCAATCTCAGTTCTTTCCAGGAGCGATTCCCTATGATATATGAACCCACAACACAGGGATTCTGGGGATTCTAGTCCCAGCGGCTCAGTAGCCTCTGCCGAAAAGGCAAGCTTGTGAGACATTTCACTTCCAACTATAACTTTGTGTCCCAGTGCCCAACTTAGGTGAACTCGATTACTGCTAAGTATTCCTACGGCGGTGTACCAGTAAATACTGATTTCTCTGAGTAATAGGTCAAGTGTGGAGTTTGAGACCATATCAGCCAGACATCGCTAAGGAACTTAACATTCATCATCAAACGGTTTTGAACCAATTAAAAAGGCTGGCCATAAAAAGAATTGTCTGTGAAAAATTCAATGGACCGAATTAACATCTGCGATTCTTTGCTGAAACGAAATGAAATCGAACCATTTCTAAAGCGAATGGTAGCAGAAGACGAAAAGTGGATCAAATACGACAATAATGTGTGAAAAGTAGCATGGTCCAAGTGTGGTGAAGCTCAACAAATGGACGCAAAGCCAGGATTGACGCCTCGAAAGGTTATGCTGAATGTTTAGTGGAAATGGAAAGGAATCATCCACTATGAGCTGCTCCAGCCTGATCGAACGATTGATTCTACATTTTACTGTCAGCAACTGATGACATTTAAGCAAGCAATCGAAAAAAACGGCCAGAACTGATCAACAGAAGAGGCTTCGTCTTCCATCAAGACAATGCTAGACGACACACATTTTTGATGACTCGGCAGAAATTGGGAGAGCTTGGCTGGGAAGTTTTGATACATCTTCCATATAGCCATGACCTTGCACCATGGGACTACCATTTGTTTTACGTCTGTTAATCCCAAATATTCCCAACTTATTTTTGTCGTTCAAAGTTGTTTTGTGGTAAGTGAGATGGAAACATCCATCC
Source organism: Bactrocera dorsalis (assembly GCF_023373825.1). Classification (NCBI taxonomy): domain Eukaryota; kingdom Metazoa; phylum Arthropoda; class Insecta; order Diptera; family Tephritidae; genus Bactrocera; species Bactrocera dorsalis. The sequence continues at coordinate 43,760,120 of NC_064304.1, read as the reverse complement.
ATCCTCTATTATTCAGCTTTTGCAAAACTGAGGTTGAAATATCTTGGTAATCATCCCTCGACCTGACGACATTACCCGAATCGATAGCAGCCGCCTCAACCAGTATGTAGTAGACTCAAAACGTCTTTTCGATTTTTGCGAATTTACGATTGATTAGTATAGGTATCACAATAGACCGACGTCTTTACCTGTCTAGAATAAAAATTTTCTGTGGTATCCTGACCAGATTATCTCAGATTTTAACCAAGTAGAGTGAGGTTATTTTCTTATTTTCATTGTACCTGTTTTTTCGGTAAAGGGTTCCAAGCCCAATTCGCGTTTTACTTTGGCTCGTCTTCAAGCGGACGTTTTTTGGCTACCCAGACAATACTTGGTCTAAGACTAGAAGTCGCCAACGGCTTGGGCTATATGTAAAATAATCATTTCTGGCCACCCCCGAGTGAACTTTCCTCACTTGCGTGAACTTCTACACATGGCATTATCCTCCAAGTACGTTAAGCAATATCAAAAGCTCCGTCAGGATCAGAAATACCAAACGAGGTTTCAGACAAGGCGACTTCCTATCGTTGCACTCGCGACTTGGCTTCCACATCACTGTTAACAGTCATAACAGCAAATTCGTACATTATTAACACTAACAACAATGTCAGATTCGAAATCCAACGCAGTATAACTCTTGGCAACGGGTGCTACTTCGGACAAAGACCAAATTCTAAAAGTCACTCATCATCCTCGTCCTGCTATATGGTGCAGAGGCACGGACAACATCTGATGAGTCAACGTTATGAGTTTTCGAGAGAAAGGTTCTGCCAAGGATTTATGGTCCTGTGCGCATGGGCGAAAATCGCATTCGATGGAACGATGAGCAATATGAGTTATATGACGGCATTGACATAGTTCAGCGAATTAAAAGACAGCGGCTACGCTGCCTCGGTCGTGTCGTGCGAATGGATGAAAACGCTCCAGCTGTGAAAATATTTGACGCAGTACTCGCCGGGGGAAGCAGAAGAAGCAAAAGAGGACATCCACTCAGTTGAAAAAACCAGGTGGAGAAGGTCCTTGCTACACTTGAAATCTCCAATTGGCACCAAACTGCGGGAAGGAAGAAGGATTGGCGCGCTGTTGTAAACACGGTTAAAAGCACATAAGAGTGATCCAATCGTAATTTCCGTTGCCTTGTCTCGCCTGCCCATTGACCTGGACTTTTATGGTACAGAAACCTACTTCTTATGAGTATTTTCTTTGAGATTTTTACTCAAATTTCCGCCCCCATGTAATACCTACTTCTGCTCGAACTTATTACTTTATTTGTTGTCCTTTATTGAGTTTCCTAACGGACATATATGGAATTAAGAGATAATACAAATTAAAGCAACTGAAACTCATTAAAAACCGAATTGCATGATATATTTAAACCAAAAATTATTAAGCATATTAAAACTAAATACAGTTAACTTTTGTACAAATTTATTTTTTTTTTATGTACAGTTTAACAATTTGTAGTAACTAAAAATTACACCACATAAAAACTTGATAATTGAAATCATGAACCACATAGTACATTAAATATTTTAAATAACTCTGCGAATTTATTAAGGCTTGTGCTATATTTTTTAGTTTTGCTTTTGCAGTGAGCTTAAATAAATCCTCTTAAACTATAAGCCACACTTTTTCAAAATTTTAAAAATTGAAAAAAAAAAAATCATAAACTGCATTTGTTTTCAATATTCAACCAATGCCGTTGCTAATCTCAAATTGTCAATATCAAAGCACCAATTTTTTTAATCGCAATCAGGTCACCAGCAGGCAACCACAATCAGAGAGCTCACAACGCAACGAGCCATTTAAAAACCATTCCGAATATATGTTTTGCGAAATTCCCACTCTCCAAACAATGGCCAACATTGAGTGGTCCAATTAATTGGCTTTATCGAATGACACATTCGAGCACGAAATAAAAATGGTGCCGCACTCAATACAAATGCACTGACGTATTTCCTGTAGGAAATGCTGACTCCTTGCAAAGGAGTCGGCATATGAAGAAAATACAGCTACCGCACATCGCCGGAAATATACCCGGTGACCTTATACTCTTACAGCGCAATTCCTACAGGGTGTTTACAACTACATATACAACGTATGTGCGTGGATGTGTCGAATGTATTTGTAACATTTCGTCGGGTTTTATGTAAATTTATCTGCGGCCAACTAAGCCAAAAATCAATTTCAATTAAAATACCCCATTTTTTAGTTCCGCTATTGTGCAATTATCAACAACAAACGGTCATGTCCGCAACAAAGAAGAGAAATAAAGCAGAATAACATCACAAAATCCCTAAACCGTACTTAAAACTATAAAAACCCGTCAGCTAGGCAAAAAATGCGGCCGAATGAATCCTTTCAAAGCGGTGGTAATTTCGTTGAATGCTGCAAAAAAACATACAAAAAATACAATTGCAAATTGTTGAAAAAAGTGTAATTATTTTTATACCGTTAATAATTTTAAAAGTGTCACTCATTAAAACGGTGGTAGACCACTGGCAGGTCCTTGACGAGCACTACTTATCTGATCATAGCTATATCGGTTTCAATCTAGTCGGAGAATGACCGCCTAGAAAATATTTTAGAATTCTACAAATACAAACTGGAAAATGTACCACAGGAGCCTCCAACAAGCGCTTTCGTTGCGGACTCAGTAGTCACCACCAACACGGTAAATGAGTGGGTTGAAGTTTTCAGATCGGCGTATAAAACGGGACTTGCAATAAGGCAAAGAGGAAAAGCTTCCTGCCGTTAAATGGAGAGCTGTCATGATTCATCCAACCTTAACACTTTAACGCCATCTTTAACATAGTGCTAAAGTTGTTATCAGACTCAGAGAATCTTGGTTCCTAAAGGAACACGTCTCTGAACACTCGGAAATCCTCACACACTTTGGCTTCGTACTGGATCTTGGAGTCGCCAAACCGAACTCTGGCAGCTACTTTTCTGCGCATATACCGGTGAGGGAGTTGTGGGACGGAAAAGCCATTGGAGGAGAGAGGCAGTGAGCTTCGGGTGTGTCAAGCTAGAGGGGTCACTGTCAGCAGCTCTCTATCAATTCCAGCTTCAAACTTCCTGACTATATCATTGTTTTCAAAGCCGAGGATGCAGCTATTTTGATAGCAGTAGATCTACACTCCGGAGTGCAGACTCCTTCAGAGAAGTGACCATCCACTCAGATAGCAGAGCGGCGACACTAGCTTTTAAATCATTAACAGTGCGTTCAAAGTTGGTCAAGGAGTTCCTAATCTCGCTATCAATAGCATCAAGCCTTTTTATGATAGGACTGGTATGGGTGCCAGGCAGCAGCGGAATCGCAGCAAATTGTAAGGCTGATGATTTAGCAAGAAAAGCACCCTAAAACCACTATCAGTAGAACAGATCAGTGCAAGAGATCTACTGAAATCATACTAGACGCAATCTGGAGAAGCTGTATGGAAAAAGACGAGGTTGAAAAAACTCAACACTTCTTTCTTGACTGTCCCGCGTTTGGGAGATTATAGCTTAAATATCTGGAGTTCATATTTTCGTTCGCTCTACTAGATCTAGATCAACCATCCAACGTAACCTCATTAAGAAATTTATTCCAATTTTAAGAAATATGCTACGTAAGAATTAACTAGGACTGACCATTTTACTACTTTGACCAAAATCACTCTTGCCAGCAGGTGCCACTTCGCACTGAGTAGGCGTCACACCCGAACTTCACATTCGATGGAACGATGAGCTGTATGAGATATACGACGACATTGACATAATTCAGTGAATTAAAAGACAGCGGATACGGTGGCTAGGTTATGTTGTCCGAATGGACGAAGACACTGTAAGTATTGGACGCAGTAGCCGCCGAAGGATGCAAAGGAAGAGAAAAACCTCCACTCCGTTGGAAAGACCAAGTAAAAAAGGAACGAGCCTCGCTTGAAATTTCCAATTGGCGCCACATTGCAAAAGGAGGAACTGACCAGCGCCAGTAAATAAGAAGAAGAATATATGTCTCGAATTTAATTTTAAAATTTTTTTAATTGCCTTGAGGGTATCTATCAAGTTTTATTTCTACAAAAAGCGAAAGCATTGAAATAGGAGCAGGTGTGTTAAATGAGTACATCTAAAATACCATCCGACAACAAAATGTAAGAAATAAATATCTTCCGCGTCTCGTTTAAGTCTATACAAGTTCGTCTGCTACCAACTTTAAGGGAAAAAATTCATACAAAAGTTTGATATTGGCCGTGAAGAAGTATCAACGCTGTCTGAAAAATGGTATCTAATTTTTTGAATTACCGCTAGGCTTAAGCCAAGGATTTGCAAAAAATTATACTCTCATTTAACAAAGCTTAAGCGATGGGGCCGTGTGCCAAGGTTGTACTACAAAATATATCAAACCCAATATACTCCCTGCTTTTATTACAAACGCTTTTAAAAGTGCAAATCATTTGCATATTTCCGCAAGCAATCGAATTCGGATTTCTGCAGCCCTTCATGAAGTTAATTTTATGCCCCTCGCCATCAAAAAATTTCCAAAGTCATTTGCAACAAAAACAAAACCACTTTTTAACGCTTAGCTTTTTGATTTTTTGAACTCAATCTCACATGGGCACACGTTTCTCTATTTTTATATGCAATTTCCTCTTTTGAATGCAAATTTTCTTATGCATTCATTCATCACCAGTATGTAGACGAGGAAGCGCTCTATTAGAGGCTGATGGCGTATAATGTGAGGAAGAGATGTTGAAATGACATCAATTTTCGTAGTGCTGACTGGGCAATTTTCACAGCATTTGGCCCACTTCCCCACTCAAGTCAGAGAGCAGGGGGAGGTGTATATTTGCATGTGTGTGGTCATTAATCATGCAGGCAATCAGTCATTCACTTGCTCCAGCAGCATAACGACTACATACACTCACACCTTCAGAGTTATACACACCTACCTACTTACATACATTCGTTCAATGATTCAGTCAGTCATTCACTTCTTTGCCTACGTTTTTCTCGCTTACAATTTTAACAAATTTTGTTGTACTATAGTAGTTACTTCTTTTTTTGCTTTCAGATACTCGCCGCTCACGCCGCCAACTACAAATTGGTTTCCCGTCAAAGGTGTCACCATTGCTGATGGCTCATCGCACTGCAATCAATTCATCTGCAATGTCGAACTGGAGAAACTGAATGTCCATTCGTCCGGTTCGTATCGGTGCGAGGTATCCGGTGATGCGCCCGAATTCAAATTGATCGATAAAACGGCCAACATGACAGTGGGCGGTAAGTAAATTTACCAACGAATCGCCATATGAATATTCCGTCATAACATATGTACATATCTATAATTTATATTCACATATTCATATCGGCAGATCTAAGTATTAATGTTGAATTACTTTCAGTTTATACTATAATAGTCTATACTAAAACGCCGTACTAAACCTTAAATTAAAACTATAATTTACATTGTGAAGGATATGGTCTTGAAAATCGTCAGGCAAGTGTCAGGAAGATGACAAGACAGCTCGACGTCTCTCACTAGTCCCTTCGAATGATTTGGTGGCGCTCTTGTCTGAATCGTGCCGATAAAGCTAATTTTTTTCTCAACTCAAATTAGAGATATTTTTATACCCTCTTATGTTACGTATAAGAAATTCATCTATGAAGCGTATTGTTGCCTTCTTGTTTTACGTTAAATTTTGTAGCGCTCCTACATCGAGACTCCTTTCGTAACCAGCTTTATTTAAATTCCACTTAATGGGATATATAGTACAAAACTCAAGCTATTTATTGGAAAAAAGTAAAGGTCTTTTTTTCACTAGGCCTTTATCGGTTCCGGATTTTCTTCACCATTGCATCTTTATTCGCTATGTCAATGCTATGTCAGCGATATTCGTCATGGCCAATGCGCAAAGACCATACTCGTAAATCTTCCGCAGAACCTTTCTCTCGTAAACTCGTGACGTCGACTCATCAGATGTTCACATTGTTCATGCCTCTGCACCATATAGCAGGATGGGAATAATAAGTGACCTATAAAGTTTTTTTCTTATTCGTCAAGAGAGGACTTTACTTCTCCAATTGTCTACTTAGTCCGAAGTAGCACCTGTTGCCAAAAGTTATTCTGTGTTGGATTTCAAGGCTTGTATTGTTGTTGGTGTTGAGGCTGGTTAAGATAGACAAAATACCGTACTTAAAAATTGAGACCATCTTTCAGTGACTTGTAATCCAATCGCGAATACGATGACTCTTTGTTTGACGGAAGGAGATATTTCTTTATCCAGTCTGCAGAAATCACACCTAATGGCGCGGTTATTGAAGCAAATGATATCAATGTCATCGGCATACACCAGCAGTTGTACACAATATTCTATATCTTCTCAATTTAACTCTGCAACTGGTAATATTTTCTCCAGGAATAGATTTATGAAGTCATATAACAATTTAAGACATAGCGGCAACTCCTTTCCATACTATCGAATGTGGTTTTAAAAGCGATGAAGACGTAGCTACGCGTAGTGTGTCTCGATCTTCCTTTCACAGAACTGGTCGAAAGTAGAAGGTCTTATCTGCATATGCGTCTCGCTTCCCTCTTCAACTTTCGATACATTTTCTACCCCGCTCGTGTTATGGTCGATCGCAACATTTGATACATTTTTCTTTGCTGGACTCTAGTACTACAGATAACCATATTTCGGTCCCCGGCGAAGTCGATCAGCCTCAACCCATTTGGTTGTGCTCAAGAAGCCTTCTTTGCCCACCTTGGCGTTAAAGTCGCCAAGCAGGATTTTGACATCATGGCGGGGGCAGCACTCATAGGTGCGCTCTTAGAAAACATCTTTGGTCACATCGTCCTTCACTTCCATTGGAGCGTGGTCGCAAATTCGCTTTGATGTAGAGTGTTTGAATGCCAAGACCGGGCGACGGAGTGTTTTTCCCACCACTAATCCCACAAAGAATTTGCGTTCCTTCATATGACAAATTTTGAGTCCAAGTATCAGATCGTCAGCCAGAACCTCAGTAATGTGAAGTTCTTTTAAATGATGATAAACGCTTGCCAAAGATGGAAAGTTCTCTCTCAACTATTTTAGTGACTCTCTGAATTACAGTTAGTAGTCGTAAAGACAGAACCCATATTTTGAATAATCCACTCAAAAGTTCATCCATCCTTAAAAGTTTCTACTAAAATTATTTTTATTTTTAAAAAATAGTTACCCTAGCAGGCTCAGATCTATTTAGCACATAAATTAAAAAATTCTATCGATAATAAAATTTATTTAACATCTGCTTAAGCGTTCGTCTACAACTTGCATAAATCTATATTCAGATAAGTACTTACCACCCATGCAAATCAGTGCTTCCCAAATTGCCTATTAACTTTAAGTATCCTGCAACTTGGGCGCTTTAATGCGCCCATTTATTACAAATCAGCCATCGGTTTGCCTTCCATAAGAAATGAGTGCGAAAAACGGAGGAAAAACAAGTCGAAAACAATCAATAAATATTTAGGCGCGAGGCCCGTGCGTCTGCGTCTATTCGAAATTTATTGCCAAATCAAAATACTCGTGTATTTACATGCTGACTGGCGAGGGAAATGCAAAAAGCGAAACAGTGAGAAAAAGAAAGCGTTCACAAGCCACACAGAACAGAGATATGGAAAGAAGACAAATCAAATCAGTGAAGAGGAAAATGCACATTGGTTGTAATTTATATTATTGGTTTCATTGTTGCCTTTACTATTGTTATTGTTGCCGTTCTTGCTAACGTCGCTAAAAGCTGTTATGTAGCAAAGCGCCCTCACAAATAAATCATTAGTGCCACTGACGGCATAAGGACTCAAACAGGCTCCTCAGTGTGCCCACCAACAAACACCAACAACAACATTTGTGGCCTCACATCAAAGCGGAAGTGTCATTCACGCTTAAACGATAATAAATGTGGCTAGAGAGAGGTGGGTGGCGAGTGTAGCAGACAATAAACGTACGCAATGACAACAATTGATTTGAATTTTTCGACACGAAAATAATGTATTAAATCAGTCATCTCAAGCAAGCCAGGTAAGACATTTCGGGTGGTTCACAACTTCGAAAGCATTCTTGCTATTCCGTTAGGAATGTCGCAGTCACATTTCCTGCTGGGCTTGGTTGGGTAACCTAAGGTGCGCAGATGAGGTGTAAGCAGAAGTAATCGATATAAATAGCAATATATTATATTACATACATATGTACATATGTATGTATCTACATATTGTGCAAAACCATATGTTAATCGAGACAAAAACATCGAAACTAGCGAAACCCACATAGGAAATAAAACACAACCGCAAGTAATTTGTAACGTGGAATATTAAAAAAGCAGGAGTTATCTTCGGTATACCTGACTCCGTAAGCGAGTATATTACGCATGTATCACCTACTTATACTATTGCAAGATATTAACAATCGAGCAGCACATTCTTCTAGGCTGTCACAAGCTCCGATTTTAATAAACCACGGCCAAGTACGCAGTAGACATATACCATGGAGACTAACGTACCAAAACTCCACGATCTCATATTGGTAAATCACTTACTTAAGGAACACAAGAGCTGAGTATACATCTTAAAAGACCTTAAAAGACCACGTGAGTTATGTCATAAATGAAGAATTGGACATGATTAAGCTGTCAGCGAAATGGATGTAACTTACTTACTTTTCTTACTCCGGACAATAAGCGCAACTATGAGTCTTCTTCACAGCAGTTGAATTAGGATATATTGTATTTGTAATAGGCCAATAATAAAATTTGTAGTCATGGCCTCATTCTGGACTGAAAATAACATAGACCTGAGGATCTAATGCAGAAGCACAACCGGCATGAAAGTCTGTTTAAGGTCTAGTTGCTGAAGGGCTGCAAATGGAAATAACATTTAAGGATCCCTTGTATACTTACTTACGAATATCACACTTCATGAAATAATTATCTTAAATTATGTTTACCTTTATGAAGCTACTTATAAGCATAATAGAATCAATATTAAATATAAATACCTCGCAACAAAATTAAAGGAAGTATCTGCAATTTCGTCTCCCATATAGCATGATTTCGAGATTCCTTATTTTTTAAAGAAAAAACGCAGATACTTCACATTTAATGGGGAATGGTCCATCCAATAAGTCAAATTGTCGATGACTTGTTCGAGCATTTCAACTTCCACCGACCCAAATACCACACCAAACCGTTGTTTTTTCTGGACGAAATGGCAGCTCTTGAATCTCTTCAGGCTGCTCTTGGTCCCAAATTGGGCAATTTTGCTTATTAATAAAACCATTGAATAAAAATGGGCCTCATCATTGAAAAAAATTTTGCTTGAAAACGTCGGATTTTCTCGGAACTTTTCAAGAACCCATAAAACTAAGCAATGTCGGTTGTGAAGGCCGAGCGGTTTCAGTTCTTGTACAAGCAGTATTTTGTACGCTTTCAATTTAAGAAATCGATGTAAAATGCGTCAAGTCGTTCCATACGTCAGCTCGAGCTACTGCGAACGGCGCTGAATCGACTCTCTTCGGTCTCGTGTACGCCCTTAGCTACGGCTGCTATATTTTCTTCACAGCGTGGGCTTTTCGCTCGAATACTATCTAGAAATGAACGCAGGGTCTTAAGATGGGTGATGGTGTTGCCATTAGTTAAGAGCGCGAACTAATTTTTGTAATAAAGTTAAACGATTTGCAAATCTTCTGTCTAAAAAAAGGAAATTGAAAAAAGTACTTCTACTTGGATCACGCGTTCGTAAAAATTTGGTCCCCAAAGTTAAGTCAACGGCGTCTGCAGACAAGTGGCTTCAGAGCTTGCCTACTCGGCGGTGTGCTATAACTGTCTTCAAAAAATGTCTCGGAAAATACATTAGACGTCATGCAGAAGAAATGTTATGACCGATCACGAGATTTAGGCTGTTGAGGAAACTGTATCATTAACCTAAAAGATTTGACAAGAATTCGCCCTACAAAAATGACATTTGTTATGTCGTCTCCGCGGAGATCTACACAAAATCTCCCTGTGTGACTCTGATTTAGCTACTCTACTTGTCAGTGTCTATTACAAATCACAGCTGATTTAGACATTACAAAGAAAACAAAAAACGTAAACAAAGAAATATATTAAGCGCAATGCACATAATTTCACCTAACAATCCAACATAATAAATGCCTCCAATATTTCCATTAAACGGAAAATACGACTTTTCTAACAAAATATGACATTACAATGCTTTTTTTTAATAAATTTTACACAATGTGAATTTTTTATGTGAAAAGCTGCTGTTTTATAAATCTTCAACGGCAGTGAGAACAGTCTAGGTTAGTGAATGAATTAATTTTTATCTAATCACTTCAAATTTTAGTTCGGAATATAGTACAAAGTTGATCCAGCAAATAGACCATTACTTCAATTGTATTCCACGAAAGGTCAAAAAGTCATTGATTACTTAATTAAAAGTATTAAATGCTAGTAATTCCCCTCCGTCAATGAAAGATAATAAATACCATAACTGAAACTTTGTTGCAAATAGGCAATCAATCGAAATTGTTTAGAATTTTATAATTTTCATTTTATATTATAATATTTTTTATCATTTGCTATCACCCGATTTTGCGCAATTTCTATTTAAGTGATTACAAGTGACGCCAGTTATGATGACTGTGATTAATTAGATATGTACATGTTTATATTTTGTCATAATTAAAAGTACTTTTTTGTCAATTATATTAAACATATTTTACTAATAGGTACTTAGTACATAGCAAATGGTTAGCAACCGGTTATCAACGTGTCTTGTTCGTATCACCAATTCGTATCATACGATTGGCTAGAAAAATGATATGTAAGAAGACCGCATGCTTAGTTTGTGAATCATTTACAACATTACTCATGTATGTGTACAAATGGTTAGTGCGTGTCTCCCATTTGTCGCCTATGAGTTCACTTCGAAGAGCACCTTTACTTTAGGTGCAAGCACTAATATATTCTGCGGTCGTCTGACCACCCAGCTGTCAAAGATAAATGAAGGCGCCTGCGGGATACCTCTCCTCCTGCTGTTATATTATTTACACGTTTGCCATTTATTATCATATAAATTTGTATTAAAATATTCTCTTGCTGTGGTTTCCGTTCAATGTTTGCTATTAGCGCCAGTTGTCATAACCAATGGTTAATTTGGACACCTGCAAATAAGGAAGGCCTTAGTTTCGACATAACCTAACATTAGATGCGTGTTTAGAATATTTTGTATACAGTTCATTTATAATATTTCACAAACTATTTCACCGATTTGATACTAAGGTTGGGTTATGTTATACTGACCGGCTGTTACGTCTTACATAGACCTACTGGGTATATGCCAGCTGGAGGTTCTGTTTAATTTGAGGTGAAGTATTCGTCATCGTCGTCAACTTTCAGAGCGCCTTGATCTAAGTTTAATACTTCGTCTAATCTTTTGACCTGAGAAGCTCCTAGACAGAGTTCTAGATAGTACTGGACAGAGGCATAGGAGGTGTTCTCTCTCACCTTCAGTGCACTTTCTGTATGCATCGTCGTTACGCTGCCTATCCGGCTCGCATGATATCACAGGTAGGTTGTGACTTGTCAAGAGGCCGACAAAATTGCGACAGTTCTTTCGAGAGCATGTGTGTAAAAGGCATGCGAGTTTTCTCCTAAGCAACTATTACACATACTCTTGGAGATCTTGGCATTCCATTTAACCCTGATCCGTATGTCAGCCCTTTCGGAAATCTCATTGTATATATATCTTTTTTAGTGACTGCCGTATTTCCAGTACTTGACAATCTCATCAACTGTTTCGTTTCTCGGAATTCTTTTGAGACCTGGAACCAGTAAACATACAACAACTTTCCTCTACATCTACTTGCTTCTAAGGACATTCTCTGATATATATACAAGTATCTTTTTTATATTTTATTTTTGAACTGTCTATTGTCTATATAGATGTTGGAAGTTCGACTGATGAGTCGCATGTTCCTGCGCTATCCACTCTCTTTTAAATGTTAACATAACACAGTTGAGCTACGGAGGTTCCCATGTTGGGATTTTTTACCTCCTTGTAAAGAGTACCATGTCCGTATTATCGCCATTTACTTCTAGGTTCGCCGACATCACACATTGATGTATTATCCTTAGAGCGTTGTCCATCACGTTACTCTTTGTGTCCAGGAACTTCACCATCACTAGTATAGCTATCTCGTCTGCAGATGTTATCAGTTTCAGCTTTACAATTTTTTTCAGAAGCACGTTAGCTACATGTGACCGTAGGAGTGGTGACAGTTCCTGGTTGCACCAATCTGAGTCATGCCGCTCAGTAGAGCTTTTATCAATAATATGGTGGCATTCCCTATCCGGGCTGATTTCAGGCTTTTAACGAATGTGTTATTGGCAACATTGTCGAATGCTGTACTTGTGTCAAGAAGGACACCCAGAAGATATTCCTTATGCTCCAGAGCTCCTTCTTTCTTTATGGTTAGCAAGTGAAGAACAGTCTCCCTTGATCTACCCGTTGTATTTGTGTGTTATGTTTTCGATATGTTAGCCCTTAAAAGCCTGTTTCTAATATAGGCGTCTGGTCTATAACCTTCCGAGTAAAGTGCGACTCCTTTGCTCGCCTTCGATATAAATACGACCAACGCCTCTCTCCAAAATATAAGAAAATGCCAGTCCAATCTCCACAGTTTTTAGTTGAACCAGTGATTCCTTACAGCATTCAGTCCAATCTCCACATTTGTTGTGTTGTAACCTAGGAGTAGTGGGGTGCTTGAATCGTAATATGAAAGGCCGAGGTAGCTCGGATGTAGTCCTAACTTGCGAGTTTCTTTTTAATATTTATTAAGTACATCTTTAAATTCCCCCAGCGGTATTCTTTGTTTGCCATCTTGGTCAGTTTTAATAGTTCTTTAACACCATGTCTATCTGATCTGAGCTTCTTGTTCAAAAGGAGGTCGCACATGGTCTGGAGGGTACTAGTTACATTACTGATCCGACCGCCATAATATATACGAATTTTCGACTATCCGATTCAGTTTAATGTGGACCTGTATGTAATGCATTAAAGCACGCTTTGGAAGAATAATTTGTGGTTTGTTTGACCCTTAGTCAATCCCTGCTGATGATAAAGTCAATACACTTACAGTCACTCTTTCTTCAACAAGAGAATGGAATCTGAACTTATATGTGTCACAATAACATTTATTATTAACAAAATATCACATACAAATTTTTTCTTTAGAATAATATATTCAAAATTTTGATATCTAAGTATATACTTATACAATATTTAAATTTACTACCAACCGTTCATAAAAGTGGCGAATTTGCTTTGAGCATTGCGTAAACTATTTTGCTTTGTCTCGGGCAAAAAGACGATGCCTGCAGCGAAGAAGGCCACATAAAAGACACCGGAAGTAATGTAATAAGCCTCAAGACTGTTTCTATCAAAGGAACACACGCCGATTATGAGCAACACAAGCATTTGGACAACGAAAGCTGCAGCAATATAGAAGGGTTTTAAGTGCAATGGGAATGCTTCCGTCAGATAAGCCGAAGACGAAACACTGAAGAAGCCCGCGGAGAATGCCAATATGAAGAGCATGTACATGACTATACCCATTTGGGACGAAGAGTAAAGGTTTATAAGATCATAGAAAATCCCACCAATGACAAATGCCACGACACCGGAAACCAGCGCACCGATCAGCAAAACCTTTTTGCGACCTACCGTGTCCATGATACAAGCTGGAACCAAAGTGCCGAGCCAAAAGAGCAAACCGAATATGACCAAAGGCCAAGTATCCCTTGGACCAACGTTTATTGAATAGGCCAGAACCAATGCTATAATTGTGAGGGGCGAGAAGGCTAGTGACACCAAAGCGCGATGCAAGCACAGCTTCAACAAAGCTGGCACGGCCAAACCATCAATGCGTTCGTTAACATCAATATAACGCTTGAGCTCGTCGAATTGCTGGTGTGTTTCGTGTGTGTAAACAGATGGGTGCTGCAGACGACGCAAACAATCTATGGCTTCATTCTCGTTACTACGCAATAAATGATAGACGGGTGATTCAATGAAGAAGAAATACGATAAAAAGCATGAGAGAGCACCGCAAACGATTACAGTGATGCCATGCACTTGTGTGGATCCGAATTCGTTGTAAATTGTTGGCGTGAAATCATAATATGCAGCTGTGAAGAGTGTTTGTAGAAAAATACCTAAAGCGAAACTACTCATCTCAAGCAGTGCGGCAAATTTACCACGCTTGTCAGAAATCACCGATTCACCGATCAATACCATCATGGGCACGAAGACCAGGCCGACTGCAAAGCCATTTAAGTAACGAGCTGCGGCAATACCGCCGTATAAATCGTATATTGTTAAAAAGAGTATGCCACCGATCAGCGTCAATGCAGAGGAAAATAACTGGAAAAAAATTAAAGTACTTATTAAATCAATTTAAATTTTAAAACAAATCATACTCACGTAAATAAGCCTCTTTTGTACGCGTTTAAGGGCGAAGGAAGATATTATTGCACCGATAATAGCCGCAATGTACCAGCAAATCATTATATGTGTATCTGTTTGAAAATCCTGTATATGCAACAGACCACAACTCCAAGCGATATTCATGCCACCCGAAACCAAAATAAGAGCCGCTGAAAAGATGTAAAAGATCTTTTGAGTTTTAGATCTTTTGAGTTTTAGAGCGTGTAAAATAAAACCTTGTATTCAAAAATGTCAAATAAATTGATAAACTGAGCTAATGGTACACACAAACGCCAACGAACAGTCGAAATAATAAGGGGATTTCACTTGGCGAACCTTACGGTTCTAACGGGTAACCCAAGTAAGCTTACTTTTATCAAAGACCTTTCCAGATCACGCGCGAGTCGTGTCAGGCTGTCATGTTATTTTTGTTCATCATGACATTTCATCATGAAAATACTTTCGCCTGAATACCGTTTATAAATCGTTCAACTTTATTATGAAAATTCACGTTCTGTAAATAATGTGTATCGCGTACTTCGCTCAACTTATGGTCAACATAATCGGCCCACTGAGCGCACTCGGCGCCGTCCGCAGCAACTCGGATTGACGTATGGAACGACTTGGCCGATTTAACATCGAGATCTTAAATCGAAAGCGTACAAAATGTAGATTCTGCAAGAACTGAAAACGCTCGACCTTTCCAAACGACATCACTTCACTTTATGGGCTCTTGATAAGTTCCAAGAATATCCTACGTTTTCGAGCCAAATTTTGTACAGCGATTAAGCCTATTTCTGGCGCAATGGGTATGTAAACAAAAAAAATCGCTGTATTTGCCATTTCATTCAGAGATAACCCTATTTGGTATGGTTTGTTGGCCGATGCAATCATCGGTCCATATGTATTTCTTCAAAAGTGATGCCGGTGAGAGCATAACCGTCAACGGCGACCGTTATCGTGCCACGATAAACGACTATTTGATTCCTGAAATCGAAGCTTGTGATCTCGGCATCGTATCAATCAATAGATTTATTGTGAGCAGATAATTATACGTTTTAGGCCGGTCGATTGGCCACCATGATCATGTGATATCACACCGTTAGACTTTGTCCTGTGGGGATATGTAATATCTGACCTATGCGGACAATCCAGTTTGAATTCAGTGCTTGGAGCAAAACATCACGCATGTCATTCGGCAGTTACTAATCCAAATGATCGAAAGAGTCATCGAAAATTGGACTCAACGAATGGACCATCTGAGACGTAGTCGCGGCCAACATTGGGAGGATAATGTTCAAAAAATAAATGCCAAACAATGTTCTTTTGAATCATAAATAAAATAAAATTTTTAAATTTGAAATTTATTTGGCTTGTCTTTACAAAAACGGGGAACCCCGCAATGGATCCCCCTTAATATCGACTACTTGGAGAAGAACAAAACGGACACAAGGGTCTACTACACCGAATTGTTGGGCGGTCCTTTGCTTACTTCATAAAACGCCAGCTTAGTTTGAAAAAAAAGGTTTTCCTGTATTTTTCAGACTGGTAAAAGCAGCAAGATCTTCGCTGGGTGAATTGAATTGAGCGCATGAAGCTGAACATCGGATAAACTATTTCAATATTTTTAGATTTATGTTGAAAATATATCCACCTAAATATCTCTCCTTACAAAATATTAATTTTTATCTGAACGTTTCATATCTCATAATATATGTACATAGTGTGTTGCTTTTAAAAGTAGATAATCTTCTATAGAGATAGCTGTCACGCCAATTGCCAAAGTGATTTTTGGAGACTCAGTATCTTTCAAGAGACGTAAACTACATTTGCAGCGATAGGCCAAGTGACCACTTGCGTCTGATCGCTTGAAAACAAATGCTTGCTATAGCCGTTTTTAACGAGAGCGACTGTGACAAAATTTATCTGTTTAATTATTTGCCGCATTTGGAA
Organism: Bactrocera dorsalis; assembly: GCF_023373825.1. NCBI lineage: Eukaryota > Metazoa > Arthropoda > Insecta > Diptera > Tephritidae > Bactrocera > Bactrocera dorsalis. The sequence goes on along the minus strand of NC_064304.1, from coordinate 43,743,625 downwards.
CAAAGAGTATGTACGATTTGAAGTTTCGATTTTGGCAAAACGAAAAATTGATTTGGGAAACAGCAGATGTAAAGAATTGCTTCATTCGCCTTATACCGCAGATATTTCCTCTTCGAACTACAATTTCCTCCGGCCCAGGCAGAACACTCTCAATAGAATGGAAATGGAATAGAGTTCACGTTTATTGTTGCCGAATACTACCTCGACACTTTTAATGAAAATTGAAATGTAAATAAGTTCCAAAATGATCTACCTATTGGATCCGCGCGAAGTCAAAACTTCGGCAGTATTAATATAGAAAAATTTTCGAAAAAAAATTCTAAAACCCATTTGAACTTATTGCACATATGGTATAGGTATACCACATTTACCTGATCCCGCGGAGTACATTTGTGGTGCATTTCTGCGAAAACTTTGGAACCGGGTGTCTGCTGGTGGCACACTTTGTGGCGGATATCTCAGATACATTGGATTCGTTGTTGGCTGCACGTTTTCAATTGTGACACGATTTTCCATCTTTTTTATTAACTTTTTTATTTTAATAAATCAGAGGTTTTCAAAAATATTTCGCAAGCTAGCACAGCTAGCAACCGTTTCGCTTTTTAGTCGCGTTAATACTAATTACTCAAAATAGAAATAAGTGTATTAATATCAATCATGTTCTGAAAGTGACATGATAGTGAACCCTTTTGGTTTGTTATTGTAATATAATTTGAAGATATCGCTACATGTGATAAACAAGTCGAAATATATAAATAGATGAGGGCGCCTGAATGTGAAGAATTTTTATACCCAGTACTCAATACAACAAGTAGGAATGTTAACTGCATCTGCACTGAAGCTGGAATGCCTTATGGCATTAAAAATATATTAAATAATCATTATCTGGTTCGTTTGAATGGCAACTATAATCTACAGTGGTCCGATTTGAACAATATCGGAGATTGTAGCAATAGCTTGAATAATAATCCTTGCTAAATTTAGTGAATATACCCTGACAAAGAAAATGGTAAGAGGAGAACATGTTCGAAATTTCAGCTCGCTTTCTAAATCGATTCATCTCGTCATTCGCATCATATAAAAAATATATATATACACATACATTATAGAATGACCGACCATTCTTTCTGGGTATAACAAGCATCTTGGCAAACTTAATCTACCCTCTCAGGGGATAAAAATAAGCAAGGTAGTAGTAATCGATATTGAAATGTATGGCGGGCACTCTATGACTAAGTCCAAAGTATGTAGTATAATATGTTCAGATATATTAAGTAGAATGTTTTCTTGGAATTGTTTATTACAATATCATTTTGATGTAGATACTAACTTCTATGTGTATTTTTTTAGACCAGTTACGCATATAGAGCCACTTGTGTAATCTCCCCACAGCGAGTAATCTCGGGGAAAACCCAACAGTGCAATGAATCAATGTTGGCGTGTCTGCACGTGTTATCAGAGTTATTAGATAAAGTCATGTTAGCATTAGCTTAGATTTTGTTTCTCTTCTATTGCTCAATATTTATCTACTGCATAACCGTTATCAATTGTTATCGATAGATACACGTTTTAAGTAAATAATAAATGAAAGCTTTTATTGCAAATATAAATATTTCATAACTTATCACAACCTAAGCCTTTACAATAAACTTTTGGGGGAATACTGCTATGTAAAAGAAATAAGAGCACGACATTAAATAAAGACAAGTAAGGAAGAGCTAAGTTCAGGTGCAATCGAACATTTTATTCTCTCGTAATTTGCAAGAACCAAAGCCAGGGAAATACTTTAAGGCGGCAGAACCAATAATATAATATAGAGTAAAGTCAACCGAATGTTCGAAAATCCTGATATTAGTTACATAGGGTCTAGGCGAAGTTTTCGTTTAAATTGATGTATTTGGCATACACTAAGGTCATTATTCGTGCAAAGTTTTATCACGTTATATTAATTGCTTCTTGATTTGCGTACTGGAAACTGAACGAATCAAATGGAATTTAAAATTGTGCTATATGCGAAGTAGGCGTGGTTATTATCCGATTTCGCTCGTTTTCACAACGTGCCATACGAATACGAAAAAAATTCCATGTGTCAATTTTTTTCGAAATCGGTCGGATGGATCCCTAGATACGGGATTTCACCAAAAAGTAAGCAGTGCCACGCCCACAGCCCAAATTTTACACCGTTTCCCATGAAACTTTTTCATGCCATTCCGCCGGCAAATTTTTACTTCTCTGACGCATTTAATTTTTGATTTATCGCGCTTTTAGTAGTTTTGAACAGTACCGTTATATAGGGAGTGAATGGGATTTTCATCCGATTTCATCCATTTTTACAAAAAAGAAGGTGGGAATTCTTGTAATATTTGCGCTGGGCGAACTTTATTATTGTAGCTGAAGCGGTTTAGAAGATATGCACATTAAACTTATTAGAGGATAGGGCTATGCCCACTTTTTTCCCACAGAGCCTCTTACTACTGCGATCCCTTGTGCCAAATGTGAGTTTTATATCTTAATTAGGTGCTTAGTTATGGCACCTTATAGGTTTTCGGTTAATAGGGATTTGTTAGCGTGCCAGTGATCCGATTACGCCCATCTATTAAGCAAATACGCTTTTCTGTGCCGATAAATCTGAGATGACTTTAACTTCATCTTTACTGGCGTAGACACCGCTTATGCGGTTTAGCCGAGCTCCAACATCGCGCCAGCCGTTTCTTCTATTCGCTATTTGGTGTTAATTGGAAAATCCCAAATTGGAAGCTAGAGTGTTTTCAATGTCGCTATATATCTCGTACAGCTCATCGTTCCATCAACCGACTATAAATCTTCCGAAAAATATTTCTCTCGAAAAATTCTAAGACCGTCTTATCAGGTGATCTTATTGTCCAGAACTCCACACCATACAGCATTATGGGAATAATGAGGGACTTGTAGATTTTGGTCTTTATTCGTCGAGAGAGGACTTTACTTTTCAATTGCCTACTCAGTCCAAAGTAGTACCTGTTGTTAGGGATATTGGTTCCAAGTTAGAAGAAATTAGCTACGACTTCATAATCATGATTGTCAACATTGACGTGGGACAGGAAATATTTCGTCTTGCCCTCGTTCACAACCCATTTGTTTTGCTTCCTTATCCAGTCTGAAGAAAGCAGAACTAACGATGCGGTTGTTGAGACCAATAATATTAATATCATCGGCGTACACTAGCAGTTGTACACTCTTACATAGGATTGTATCTACTCTATTTACATCTGCAGCTCGTGCGATTTTCTCCAGCAATTGAATGAAGAGGTCTTGTTTAAAATCTCTCTTGGTATCGAACGGCTCGGATAGGTCCTTCTCAATTCTAACGGAACTTGTAGTGTTGCTCAAGGTCAACTTACACAGCCGTCTTAGCTTTGCGGACGAGTATGCCGCAAATTCAGACCCAGCATCATAAAGGCGGTTTCTTTTCGTGCTGTTGAAGGCGGCTTTAAATCGATGAAGAGGTTGTGTATGTGGATCTTCCTTTCACAGTTCTTTTCCAAGATTTAACGCATGTTGATACTGATAAAGTCCAATCAATTTGTTGACGGTGGGCTTAAATCCTTCACACGCTACGCTCCATATGTCCTTATATGTGGCAATAAGGAAGCCTATACCTCAATAATTGGCGCAGGTTGTAGGTTCACCCTTTTTGCAGATTTGGCAGAACACGATTAAACGGGAATGCACATTTTGCACAATGCTTTGCAGATAAGATTCCTTATATAAATAATCTAGAGTTACCTTTGGGGAACTTCGTTCTGGATACTGAAGCTGTCTTGAATCCTACTTATCTAGAATCAACCCCGATAAACTAATTGTATGTCCAGCGTTCAATGAGTCCCCGCATAAATCTAACTTCTCCTTGTATCCTCAGCGAATCGCACTCACCTAACCTAACCTATCTCTTTCTTTAATTAAGGAGGAATGAAATGCTCAAACCGAAATAGGGAAACGGATAGAGTATTCACCTTCTATGAAAATGCTCCAACTAAATCATGAAAAATGAATAATCAAAGAAGACTTTCTTCTTAGAATAGATATAAAATGAATACGTTGAATATAACTATTTACCATATACTGTAGCAGTTTAGTTCAATTGCGATAAACATTAAATTATGGAATTACTCAGGTGGTTACCCTATCTGACGTATATTTTGATTTTAAATGTCATTTGTAAGGTTTTGCACTTGATAACATTTCATTCAACCATGTGAAATAGTCACGACATTATGGTCCGATATTCGCTGCCTTCTAGTTTCGACAATTTACACATAAGTGTTTGTATGCGTCATCATGAAGTCCATGCGAACTACATGCATATCTAGGCATGGGCATACTATATACTTATGACATATGTACCTCAGCGCTGATAACTTTCTAATTGCAATAACTCGATAACAGAAAGAGGTACTTTCAATAACTAAACCGACCGTCTTTAATAAAATATGGCACACCACTTGAAACACAAGCTCCCAAAAATTAAATTTACTTACGATTTTTTTCAATTTCGTTTTAAGTAGTAGTACTTGACTCTGAAAACAATGCAATTAAGTTGAACAAATAAACAAGACAACTAACAACAACAAAGCATGTTGAATGCTTATCACGATTGCTGAGAGCCAGAGAGGCAGGGGCTAAAATTTAGACAAAACAGGGAGGGGGTCAAAATGGTCGAAATTCGGAGCATGCAAATACGCTCGAGTGTGACGCCAGAAGCAACCAGCCAGTGACAGATTAAATAGCCAATCAAAACAACAAAGGTAGAGAATCAAGAGGGGCTACACCGTAACCGCAGATGGCAACCCTTGTCATAAAGTTCACATAAAAAGTCACAAGTTGACAGCAAATAAAATTGTTTGTCCTTGTTTCATAGCCACCAAAGGTGAACTCACAGCAGACAAGCATTGAGGAAGCTATTTAAGAGTTATGCTAACCGGTATATGGGAGGGCTGAATGCCGTCAAGTTGACATTTCAATGAAGTAAAGGTCAGAAAACCACAAACACAGTTAATTATCGAGTCACTCATCGACAGCAAATACTCACCGCCGGAACGAAGGTCGGAGCAGTTACAAGTGGTTGACAACCGAACGGAGGAGAAAGTACTCGTAAATAAGCACAAATTTAAACGCCGGAAATCTCTTTTAGCTACAAAACTAAACCACAATTTGAGGGTATTCACCAGAAACATGGTGCAGCTCGTCCGACAGCTGAGTAAATTAACTTTGCTTCTAACCAAAGTTGCCAGAGTATGGCAACAAGGTGTAAGCAAAAATTTATATTTACTTTTCTAACGAAGAATCGTAAGGAAAACTAAAATAACAACAACTAATACCACACTGAAACTGCAGCACTGGTATCATCGGCTAATCAGTAAAGTTTACAAAAGTCGAAGTATTGAAAGCTTCCATAGATACGACAGGGCACGAACTCGTAAGCACCGAGTGATGCACTAGCTGCCTAAGAAATCTTTACTACAAACAAGTGTCCACTCATCTTGCAGTAAGTCAGCTTTAGTCTTTCGTTCTGAGTGTTGTTTTTGTGAGCAATTTTGTCCTTTTTTATTTTTGTGTTCCACATAACTTTGCTCACCTAGTATTTAAAATATGTGCCATCATACCGCAAACTGTCCGCCTTTGGGGCATGCATTGTTTACGCCTCAGCAAGTCATTCCTGCGGCAAAGGTATACAAAGCCATAGCAGTGCGCATAGTGGGAAACGGTAAGGCGAGAAGCGCAAGCTGTAAGAATTTAAACTTTTCGGTAAGATCAACAGTGTGAATAAGCAAGAAGCCAAATGGAGGTTACAGAAAAGCCCTGGCAGCATGGAAGCACGGTAATGAAAGCTAACAAATATTGATGTAAATGTTCTTAAATTGAAGCATAAATAAATAAGGGAATTTTAAATCAAATTTATCAAATAAAGTATTTAATTTAATTATTTTTATAATTTATATAATTTTACAGGTTTACAGGCTTAAGTCCTGTTAGCTGGTAACAACACCTAAAGTTGAATGAAACTTTTATGGAAGTTGTGCTGTTTATAGTATATACTTATATGCAGAGGGCTTGTCCGGAAAGTAATAGGACTGAGCCAATTTAAAAAACATTTATTGAACCAATCGTTACAATTCTTTAAAAACTTTCAAAATAGGCTCCTTCTGCGTCGATGCAGGACTGCTAGCGCGATTTCCAAGCATTGAAGGCGCCAGGGAAGGCATTCTCCGGAATAGCCTTGAGAGCCGAGGTGCATGCTGCTTGAATCCCCTTTCATCGGCCTTTTCAGGCAAGGAAACAAAAATATTTCGGCGGGGTCAAATCTGAGCTGTAGGGCGGCTGCGGAAACGTTGGGATGCCGGCCTTGGTTAGGTAGCTATTCACAAGAAAGGCGGTGTGAGCCGGGGCGTTGTTGTGGTGCAACCTCCAATTGACTGCGATGTCTTGTCGAAACCGGCGGCTGCGGAAACGTTGGGATGCCGGCCTTGGTTAGGTAGCTATTCACAAGAAAGGCGGTGTGAGCCGGGGCGTTGTCGTGGTACTCTACTGGTGGTGGTGGCTACTCTATGATTGGTGGTAGGGCTGTCAATAACTTTCGCAAGCGACCATATAGCCATTTACTCTTTCGGTCTAATATTTTCTAGACCCGCATACGGAAAAAGAAATTCTGTGTTGAATTCACGTCGATAATATCATTCTAAATCGGAAGCGAATATTTTTTAGAGCATACTTTGGTTGAATCTCAAAAATATATTCATGATTTTGAAGTCCGGAGGATCCCCTGAAAAATTCACTCGTTTCCTCCTATATCTCAATAAGGTCAGGCAAAACGATTTAGTTCACAAAAATTGATAATGTTGATCATACCTTCCATTGTCACTAATACGATTCGCACTCATACCTTGATTTTCAATTACGCTTTATTTAAGTTTTTACTAATTTTAATCTTATCTTTTCCACTTTGACAAGTAAGCAAATCTATTTGAAGAATCTTATATTGAAAGTAGTTCTGAAACTGAAGTAAATATAGAAACAGAGCACACCAGATTAATTTTGGAATGTCATAACAATATGTCTACATAATTATCAAAGCACTCGTAAATTGAAAAGGTGATGGCCAGTATCGCAAAGGCTTGAAAACGCTTCCCTAGAGAAAAGGCAACAAATTAATCCGCAACCCCTCACAACTAAAGCGCTTTTTCACTTCTAAATTACTACAAAGCAATGAAAAGAAAAACAGATTTACTACCAGCCAGCTTGCAGCTTAGAAGTTTTAAACTCAATTCAGTTGATAACACAGTCAACAAAATTTGCTGCTTTCACAATATTATTAAGAGAAGATAGAAGAAGCTAGGATTATTCTGCCGTTTCCAACAACTAGAATGAGTGCTGAGTAAAGAAAGTCGTGGGTCAATAGTGTATGAATTTTTCTGCAGTTTTAATTGCTCCATATGATATAAGTGAAGTGATAATCAACCTATGAATAAAGTGAGAAAAATAGTCGGAAGCACCTTCCTGAAGTATCCTGCAGAATAAGGACTTCACTCTCTAATTGCAGGTTATTTGCTGTAAAGGTCTGTCCTTAGTTCGATAAACATGACAATTATTTTTGCTTAAAAGCTGAAAATAAAGAATGCTATATTCGAATATATCCTAGCTGCTAGGCCAACTTTGGTTTAATGGGTGCATGGGTGCAAAAATACATAAAAGTATGCTTTTATTTTGTATCACCTTTATTGAGTCCAAAAGGCGTACACAAAGAGCATAGTTTTTGAAAGGACATGTCAACTGCAGGGCACTTTGCTACACTAAAAGAATCCGTACCTATGACACACGAGGTATGACATTTAAGTAATGAGACTGATTCCATAAAAACCGTATATTTGAAAATTATACAACAAATCTGCCATCCCCTTCAAAGTAGTCCGTTTGGGCAGCTATACAGCGATTCCAGTGTGTTTTCCATGCTTCGTAACATTTCTGCTTCGACTGGGATGTCCGCGAGTACCCTCGTCACGGCCGCCTGGATGTCCATAATGGACTAAAAATGGATTCCTTTGACCACCGATTTTCTTTTAGGAAACAAAAAAAAGTCACAGCGACATGTCGGGCGAATAAGGCGGCTGTTGCAACACGGCGATCCCTTTAAAGGCCAAATACTGGGACACGCTGAGGGCGGTGTGACACGGAGCGTTGTCGTGATGAAGGATCCAGTTACGAGTGCTGTCTGGGCGCACTCGTTTTCGCAACCTTTCGAATACTTGGCAATAGTAGACTTGATTCACAGTTTTCCCCGGTGGAACGAATTCTTTGTAGACGATTCCACGGCTATCAAAAAAAGCAATAATCATCGTTTTCACCTTCGACTTGCTCATGCGAGCTTTAATCTTAAAATCAGTCTCATTACTTAATTGTCAAACCTCGTGACATATATATAAACGTATACTTGTATATGTATATAAATACATTCATCTATGTTTTTAATCCGCAAAGGCGCAACAGTGTTTAGTAGTTTAGTTATACAAGTCTTATCACTTATTTATGTATGTGTGTCTGTTCATAGAGCTTCACTTGACTTTGTATAAGCATAATCTCATCGGAGCATTAGTATGAAATTGAGTTTGCCTGGATGTCTGTGATTTTCTGTACGTTTCTAAACAGACAGCAAATTGCTTCGTTGTCAAAGGCAGCTGTTCAAAAAGAAAGAAAGGACGGAGCACTAAAAACAATCAGTCAAAGCCTAAAGTGTTCGTCTAATGAACACAAAGAGACTAAGGTATGATATTGTTGGAACTAGTATGACAAAATAAGTTTAAATTTCTGTTTGGTGTACTTTTTTAGTTTGGTAAAGAAATGAAAATATAGAAAGAGAAAGAATTTCACTTAAGTGATATAATGAAAAAGTTAAGAATAGTATCAAACAGATTCATACCCTTTTTAGAAGTTTTCACCATAAAACATTTAATAAGCTATTTTTTAGGCCTAGACTTTATGGTAACAATATATGTACTCGAAGTCATTTATGTATAAAAAATTAGAAAAAATGCTAACTGCGGTTGTATCGAGGATAGAATACCCATCACAAATAAAAAAAATCCATACAATATAATTTTCAATCGCCCGGTTTGTATCCCAGCTTTATAGTACTATGAACTCAGATCTGAATTTTTTTTTTTTTGAATAATGATGCTTCGGAAATTGTTTTAATATATCCGATCAAATAGGAAAGTTACCCAAGCAAGAAGTTGATTTTGATTCTTCGTGAGGGTTCTGATCACTGATAATTATAATTTATATAGTGATAGGTAGAGCCATGTGCAGCGGTTCGCTTGGGAGGAGCTAGAAACGATTATTTTACATATGGCTAAAGTAGCTCACGACCTCTGGCCTTAGACCAAGTGTCCTGTGGTACCCAAAAAACATCCGATTGAAGGTTTTATGCTAACGTAAGAAAGCGAATCATACCTCCCCATGGTTGTGCTCTGGCTTTGGGACCCGTCACGTAAAAACATATATACATTTTTTTCTATCTGGTAATAGTAGGCGTCGGAACCAGTGATGGCGCCATTTCGCCTTCGTGATGCCTCAGCCAAGGTTTTTCTTAAAAATAAAGGAGGTGGTTCCACCCCTACCTCGTGCGGCATGTACGCAGAGGTTTACCAGAAATCTCCGATATCGCACTTCAACTTAGCCGCCACCATATAAGCGTTCCTGAAATTAAGTAAAAGAAAAACCGTTAATGACCGTTAATGGTCCCGGTTCTACCCGTATCATTAGTCGACATCAGCTTTTGACTACTTGTTCTCAGTCCAGAGATATGGTTTTTCGTCAGCTACGATTCCTGGATCAGGGCGACATTAGCTTCATCTAGTTTTAGACGAAGCGTAAACTGGCGGAGGCCGTCTTCTTATGTTGGAAATTAATCTGGAGGAATCCCATCCTTTAGACTCTGCTCGAGAACAACTAGTTCAGCGCTTACGTCGTGCTGCACTTGAACCACAGAAAACACTGTTCAAAACTCCCTATGTCCGAAGGACTCGGGTCGTTTGACCATCTCCTGACCACTGACTGAGGACCACCCTTTCAAACCCTTGCTTATGGCTACCTCGCGGCGGTTGCGACATTACCCGTCAGCCATTTCTGATAAGTGTCATCCCATCATACTCAGGTGACAGAATGCCACAACCACCAGCCAGGGTTCTACCAAAGTAATAAAGAGCTAATCCTACTCATTATCCGGTTTCACGGCTACAGTCGTCAGGAGTTTAAAAGCCGTACAGGCCATACGTCCCCTATCTGTTAATAACAAAAAACATAGAAAACCGGAAGGTGGAAGGCGGAAGAGCTCAAATTTGGAAAGCCTTTTTTAATGATGTACATACATATCTAAACCAATTTTTTACCACCTTAGGTACATATACTTCAAAAAGTCGCCGACGTTTCCTCCTGGATGTTACAAACTTCGTGACGAACTTAATATATTCTGCTGAGGGTATAAAATATTTATTATGCTTAAAATGCCTTTGAGAGTCCAGAGCTACTCGTTTACTCTAATGTCCTCATAGAATTACAAATTGTGTATTGCAAAAGCCTGCTATTATCTTGGCACTGCATAGGTAATTGAGAAATAAAATATTTCTCTTCGCACTTCATAACGGGTGATTTTTTTGAGGTTAGGATTTTCATGCATTAGTATTTGACAGATCACGTGGGATTTCAGACATGGTGTCAAAGAGAAAGATGCTCAGTATGCTTTGACATTTCATCATGAATAGACTTACTAACGAGCAACGCTTGCAAATCATTGAATTTTATTACCAAAATCAGTGTTCGGTTCGAAATGTGTTTCGCGCGCGTGTTTTGTTCAGCGATGAGGCTCATTTCTGGTTGAATGGCTACGTAAATAAGCAAAATTGCCGCATTTGGGGTGAAGAGCAACCAGAAGCCGTTCAAGAACTGCCCATGCATCCCGAAAAATGCACTGTTTGGTGTGGATTGTACGCTGGTGGAATCATTGGACCGTATTTTTTCAAAGATGCTGTTGGACGCAACGTTACGGTGAATGGCGATCGCTATCGTTCGATGCTAACAAACTTTTTGTTGCCAAAAATGGAAGAACTGAACTTGGTTGACATGTGGTTTCAAACAAGATGGCGCTACATGCCACACAGCTCGCGATTCTATGGCCATTTTGAGGGAAAAACTTCGGACAACAATTCATCTCAAGAAATGGACCCGTAAGTTGGCCACCAAGATCATGCGATTTAACGCCTTTAGACTATTTTTTGTGGGGCTACGTCAAGTCTAAAGTCTATAGAAATAAGCCAGCAACTATTCCAGCTTTGGAAGACAACATTTCCGAAGAAATTCGGGCTATTCCGGCCGAAATGCTCGAAAAAGTTGCCCAAAATTGGACTTTCCGAATGGACCACCTAAGACGCAGCCGCGGTCAACATTTAAATGAAATTATCTTCAAAAAGTAAATGTCATCAACCAATCTAACGTTTCAAATAAAGAACCGATGAGATTTTGCAAATTTTATGCGTTTTTTTTTAAAAAAAGTTATCAAGCTCTTAAAAAATCACCCTATACATTGCATCGTGCCCAGGCTCATATACAAGTGGCACAGAAATATAGATACTCAAAATCATAAAATATGGTGTTCTGACAGTATCGTTTCGTTAGTTTTATGAAGTTCGATAGATAGAAAAATACATTGGTTCATTAAATCATGAACAAAAGAATGGGAACGCTATGTTACTATAAAGTTCGACAGTTCGTTTCGTTTATGAACTTGCCGTGTCTTTTATTTTCATATAACTTAACCAAATATTTTCCTTTGCACATTTGCTTTTGTAAAGTACAAAGTTTTGTTGCTGGGAAAGAAATTTTCGTCCATATCCAAAGCCACTTGGAATAATATTTTTTGTCATTTAAAAATGCAATAACTAATACAACAAAATGCCATAACAAAAAGGGTCAATCTGGCGAAAGTGTCATAAATTTTACTTATATACATAAATGACATTATTCCCAATTTTTCAATTGCATACGAGTATATAAGCCAAATGTTTTTGTTGTTGCTGTGGCAAAATCCATTTTAATCCATTTGAAAATGTTTTAAAGCTCCTATGTGCACATTGTCTCACACAGAAAATTTATGCACACACACATCTGTGTGCATACGTGTCATAAGTAGTGGCGCAGTATGCGTGTGTGTGTGAGTGTCTGTGAGGAACGGCTGATATTAGTTAAGGCTGCGCTTATAAATGCTAGTGCACGCTTTTGGCTTTGACATAAGCCATTGTGACGTAAACAAATCGAATTTTATTTTATGCACTTAATTTATGGATAGGCGAGGCTTCGAGCCACTGTCACGCACACCCAGTTGCCGATGCATGAGCGAATGTATATCTATGCATGTTTGCGTTCATTAAGTGTGAATGGATATGAATATAGATTTTATATTTAATAAAAATTTATATAAGTTTCTACTTAAAATATTTTGGAACATTCGTGTGTGTGTGTGTGTGTGTATGAATGTGTGCGTAAGTGTTTCGGAAAGCTGTTGTGCGCATACAACATTGTGTTGTGGAAGTAATTTATGACTGTTGACTTAAAGTGCTTGCATTACCATATTCATCTCCGCTATGACTCTATTCCACTAGCTGGCTTACGGCCTTCGCCTCCCTCTGCAATTTATAATTTCCAATCATATCCGCTGACTTACTTTAATGTCACCATGCATTTCAGGCTCACTTGTATATGGTATATACAGTATATGTATTAGGGTGGGTCAAAAATAATTTTTTTTTTTTTTGCTTAGTATTGTATAAAATAGGATCTTAGACACCTCTATGAAAATAGCACCAATCCTATGAAGTAAAGTCAGCCGGATGTTCGAAAATCCTGATATTATTTATATCGGCGTTAGGTCAAGTTCTCGCCCACTTTTATCCATTTTAGAACAAAGCTACACTGTTATGAGTGCAAAAAACCATTTCATTTTTATTGAGATAATTGGCTGCTATATGCGGTATAAAGACACCCGGAAGTTCGAAAATCTTTTCATTAGGTATAAGGGGGCTCAGGTAAGTATTGAGCCGTTTTAAACTAGTTTTGATTCACAGAGATTCTATTATCGGGAAAGGATTATCTCCCATTTTAAATTATATGTCTCACACACTGAGTGATTTTTCAGTAAAAAGTCGAAAAAGTCATAGCGGGGCATACTCTAAAGACATTATTCGTGCAAAGTTGTATACCGTTATACTAACTGCTTCTTTATTTGTATACTAGTAAGAGAGAATCAAATGGAGTTTAAAATTTTTTATCTGGAAGTCGACGTGGTTACAGTCGAATTTCGCTAATTTTCACACTGTAAGATAGAATTGTAAGAAGAATGCCATGTACTAAATTTGGTCGAAATAGGTTTGACGGGTCCCGGATATGGGATATAACCACAAATTTAGCGGTACCACGTCCATTGTCCCTGACCACCTTAATATATATATGTATGTACAGTAAGGTGCCCGTTATTTCCCAAGGTTATTGGTTTTTCTTTTTTCGCAAACGTCCTTCAAGTTTCAGTTTTTGTGAAACAACTTAGGATCCAACGTAAGCAAGCTTCTTATATTCAGTTATAGAGAGTTAACATTATACATATTGGACCTCAAGTGACCGGAGCATTCACCCACGTGCTCCATTCCATACATACATTTATGTTGCTCATACGGCATGGTGTACTATATGAACACAGTTCATTAGATGCATAAATTTAACTGCGTAAAACATTTAAAAACGTATTTTTGCGAACAAAACCATTTGCAAAAGCAACTGCGGAAATATATAATATGACACCCTAATAAACCTATATACATACATATGTATTTACATACATACATATGTATGTACATTACTACATAGTACAACAACTTACGTTACAACTGATTTTTCACTGTTATTTGTTTTATTTACAGTTCTACCCAAATTCGGACCGTACATCAACGGCATTGTGCATCCGTACCGATATGGGGATTTTCTGGCAGTTAACTGCAGTTCAGATTGGTCCAATCCCGCAACGACGCTTACGTGGTACATCAACAACAAAACGGTATGTATATAAATAAACCGACATGTGTGCCCTGTATATTTACCAAACAATTTATTTATGACGGCATTCGTACTTGTATGCGAGAGGCATGTTTGGCCATGTAACTGATACATAAGCACTACCAGCCCTGTACAAAGTGTACTAACCTGGTAATAAATGCAGGGAGCCAAACCACGCCAAGTGGAACCTGAAAATCCTACAACAGTGAAATAAGATGAATATGTGCGGGATGGTCATAGTTTACTTCACTGTTAGGTTATATACTAATAAAAATAGTTGATTTGCTTCAATACTCAGCCTAACGCTTAAAAGTGAAGTGTAATGATACCATAAAGCTCAATATTTTGAATACCAAACATACTCAGAAAATCATTCCACATTTCATATGGCCTTTTGTGAGAACACCGTATCGAGCACCATGATAAGTTGGCTTGTCGAAGGTAAAAATGCTCGTATATCGTTATAAAGAGGACTATGGAGTTAATGCATATTTGGGTATCAACTGTACTCACTTTGATTCAATGCCGACAGAACATTCTCGGTTGTAAAGACTTGAGCACTTTTAATATTGAAAATTAAAATTTGTTTGTAACCCTGCATTTTCACAAAAATAGACACTATCTTTACGTATTATGTGGTTGTGTAATCCATAGGCCTAACAGATATTCTATATGTAGGTATTTCATTTTTCATATTTATGGCTCAAATTATTTATATATTTCAAACCCTTCCCCCTTCGTAAACTAGTGCCACTGTTTCCAAAACCGAAAATAGTGCTTCTTCAATGACATCAAAAAAAGAAGTTTGCTAGATATCTTTGTACATAGTACGTTATCGTCTTCCTTTTAGAGCTGACTTCCTAACCAAATAGTCAATAAGATATATCAGCTGTCACTGACGCTCACATAATCTTATTTTTAGTGGCCCAACCCGATATCAAAGGGGGTGATAACGTGCATCTCTAAAGTCACACAAATGTTTTTACCTCTTATATTTATATCGGTTTTCAACTGTTTATATAATTATAAACGACAAATTTTAACTTCACTCAATAACACTCTGCTGTCACTATGGAGAAAAATGCGTTTATGTGCATATCAAGTGTACTTATATACCAGTTCCTCTAGTATATCTGACAGCACAGTTCGTAAATTTACGCTTACTCTTCACCGTCCATCCATTTCATATGGGATAAAAAGTTTTAGCTCAGCGACAAACACAAACAAACACAAACAAACACAAATTACACATGCTTTCCATTAACTTTGATTAAGTTCAGTTTTCACCGCATTACTTTGTCATCAAATAAGCTTAACTGCCAAAACACTCTGCATAAAATTTCCACTTCAATTAAATGTGAAAAGCTGTTTAAATGTGTAATGGAATCAAGGTGCTCTGACCAGACTAAATTAGTGTAGTGCAAATATTGAACATATTAAAAAATAGGGGAGAATTTTACTAAAAAATAATTGATAAATATTTTCATAAAAGCATTAAAATGTTAAAATTAATTTTAGCTATGAGGTTACTGCATTAGATAATACATTTAAGTACTTTTTTCTGCTATTTTTTTTAATGAAATTCTCAACAAAATATTTGTTTCTATAAACGACAACTTTTTCATCCGCAACGTTAATACCATTCTTCTGACGTGGACAAAAGAAATAATAGTGGTATAATAGTACAGTTTTACAAAAATTCTTTCGACTAAAAAAAGTCGTATCTGGCTATACTTTAATAGGGGGCAAACATCACCGCTTATATTCCGTAAATATTGGAACTTTCTGAAATTTCCGCTATGTTAAAAAATCCATTAACATCATTACCTTCCTCGAACACCTTCAACGGTAAACAAATCTGCAAATAATGTGGTGAATCCTACTTCACCACCCAAATGAGTTCCTGCCGATGCGTATGGTTAAAAAGAAGTGTCCTCCATTTGACATTTTTCTGCATTAGACGTAAATTCTGTTTTTCTTTCTTTTTTTCTACGCTGAACAGAGACTAAACTATATTAATTTGCCACGAATTTTATGACACCCAGAACGATACGTCGGAGTCGATATAAAATACTTGTAGGTACAGATATAATGACTAGCGTGATACCTGTAACCTGTGTCAATTTAGGCTTGCCCATTAGTTTATACGCGAACTTGTTCGCCAGTCTTTAAGTCGAAAAGTCGGAAAAGCGTATTTTCGGGAAAAATTTCTGAGAAAACTTTAAATATATTGATCCAAAAACCTTTACACAGATTATGGCATCTTTCAGTTCTATTTTTAGACTTACAATTAGTAAAAATATTTATTTGGAAAGAAACTACAGCTGATCTCTGGGAGCACATTTTGCGGTTCACACTATATCTCTGAACTGAATCCTCTGAAATTAGAAAAACACACAGAATTCGTTAAAGTAATGTTAAATCTAGTAATTAATCGAAGGAAAATAATAATAAATTGTTTATAAAAACAAATTTTTATCGGTGAGAAAAAATCTTCAATTAATTAATAAAAATAAATATATTTAATGAGCTCGTGTTAAAATTTGAGACTAATCGGTTTAGCCGTTTTCGAGTAATGTTGGTCACCGACTTTGAAAACACCATTTTGAGAAAAACGCGTATAAAGTTTGGAATATACTTTACATAAGATATTTTTTTTTTTTTAACTTACACAGCATCGTGCATAATAGGGATAGCGTTCTAGGTAGGCGCTGTCGCTGCTGCTTTGTACTTCCAAGCGCTCTGAAACGCCTTTAGAGCAACTCTGAAAATATTCATTGGAAGGATATGCAATTTTTTTATGTGTATTCTTAGGTATGTGTAATTTAAAAATTTTAATATAATTTTTTTTTTTTTTTGAAAACTCTGACTGTATATAACCCCTTAAGATATCGAAGGAGTTTTGGACTTGTCTTTTTCTCCTTAAGAAACTGCTGATTTGTCGGACCACTATAGGACATGAGTGCCATTGGATGAAATCGGAAATAACTCTGGCCACTATTCATAAAACGGTACTGTGAGTCATTAGAGTTTGCATTCAAGATGGTATGAGAAGGTTTACGAACGATGATCGAGCCGCCGCCCAATTTTTAGTGAAATCACATATCTCGGGCCCCGAGTGACCGATTTCGACTAAAGTTAGGACGTCGCATTCTTATCATAAATGTTATATTCCTTCACTCTCCACCACACAAATCAATAACTAATTAATATAATGGAATCAAATTTTATACCAATAATTCCGCTAAATATTACCACCCAAAAAGTGCTCAAATCCAACCAAAATTTTTGAAGCCCTGGGTACCGAATACGTGTACCCCAGTATCTATAGTTAACCTTTGACTAAAAATATCGGTCAATGTGTGAGATATACAATTGAAATTCAGAGATAATTCTTCCTTGTTAATAGCAATTTTGTATATCAAAAATTGGTTGAATCTTTCTTTCTTGAGCCGCCATATACATAATATATTATTGGAACTTCCGGGTGGCTTTATAGTGGCTATTTTAATGAAAACTATACATAGAACAAGTTTTACTTATATCAGTGTACCTTTGCGTCTAAAATATATAAAATAGGGTAAAAACTTCACCCCATATAACTATTATCAGAATTTTCGAACATCTGGCTGACTTTACTCCATATGATTGGTGATTGTATATGAGGTACCTTAATGAAACCCAGGGAACTACCACAACTCCCATACACTACATATAATCAATTTCGTTTTTCTAATAAACTTTACGTCGAATTTTTCAGTTGAGCTCGAGATTGACGTTAGTCAGTACGGTTTTGAAGTTGTACCAATCAGTATGTTTATTCGATGACGCCGTGTTGTTGAGTGGTCAAAGCTTAAGTCTGAACCACCTTCAATTCTTAAATGGAGTTTCAATACCATATTTATTACAAGGAGCCTAGTAATCTCGTCCCAGAGGATGAAAAAGACACAATGAGCGAATAGCCATTCTAAGCGATAGTCAAGCGACACTAAAAGCGATCTCCTCTTAAGAGATCAAATCGCTAGGGAAAGGCTGAACAGCTTTGCGGAAAGAAACCAGGTACACCTAATCTTGGTACCTGGTCACAGAGGTATAGCCGGTAACGAACTGGCAGACGAGCTCGCCCGCTCCGCAGCCTCCACCAACATGGTAGGACCCGAACCCTTTAATGGAGTAGGTCCCCATACCATAAAAGAGCTACTCCGCAAGGAATAGCATTGGCAACAAGCATAAGGTATGAGACATGCCAAGTTGCTAATTGGAGGATACAACTTGAGCAGGTTCAAGGTTTTTATTAACCTCCCCAAGAACAAACTCAGGCTACTAGTCGTATTGTATACTGCCCACTGCAAGATGAGTAGGCAACTGTATAAGATGGGCCTATCCTCTTGTGCTAACTGCCGGTTCTTTGACAGGGAGCCTGAAACCCCGGAGCACCTGCTGATTGACTGCACAGCAATCTGCAGACGCAGGATTAAGGCCCTTGGATCCATGTTTCCGGATAGGGATCGCATCGCCTCACTAGCACCCGGTAGTCTATTGGACTTCATCAATGCGCTGGGGCTAAGTGAGTCTATGTGATTTAGGAGAGGGCACAATAGACCTAAGGTCGCGGTGAATTCCTCATCTTTCAATCTAGCATCTAGCATCTAGCCTAGTATAAACTACATAGGTAACGAAGCACCAGAGCTTATAACTTCAGAAGACTGAACGAATGAAATCATATTCTTGTATCGAAAACTTCTATACTTAACAAAATATCTTCATGATTTCACATGGATTATAAATTCAGATAGTTGAAGAAATTGTGGAAATCGGGATGCATATAGCTGCCATATAAACTGTACGATCACAATCAAGTGTTTATATGGAAACTTATTTCATTTGAAGTGAGAGCTTTACACAATTTGGCTTAGATTATTTCCTAAGGCAACGGTGCAGTCTCCGAAGATATTCTACAGATCGGGCCTCTATAGCACATAGCTGTCATACAATAATTGCGCTAAAAATAAATTTCTTGTTTTTGTGCTTGTGTGTGTGCATCGATGGAACTGAAGTTGTTCTCGTTTTCATTAAAATAATAGCGTTATCACTTGCTGTCCGACATTAAATAACCACAATTTAAATGCAGCCATTGCTCAAGCCACATATCCCATCCATATTTCTTCAGCATAAAGATATTTTTTAAAAGTATGTCCATATCAACTGTCATACACACAGACACAAACGCACAAAAAATTCAACTGAAACAAGTGCGACAATGCACGCATATTTATGTGCGAGTGCGTACTCGTATAACGGTAATAATGCATACTTGCGCAACGCTCACAAATGCACTCGTTATCGGCATATTTAAACGTCATCATCAGCATCGTCACCAAGGTTGTTAAGTTAAGTCGTCGGTAGCAATAACCAGCTGCTGCTGTTGCTGTTGCTTTTGCTTTTGTTGTCATGCCTGTTTATTTGTTTGTTTGTGTGTGTTGTTTTTTAAAAGCACATAAGAGTGTGTCTGAAATTGTTGCTGGCATACTTATTGCCATCATCCATAATAAAGGCATTCAGTGGCAATAAATGCAGAAGTAATGTTCACGGCGATGGCAGCAAGCAGAAGGCAGAAGCCTCAAGGCAGCGAGCGCCCAGCACACGCTTTAATGCCCATGCTGCATGCACACACACCTATACACATGCATGGCATGCACTTGCAGTTGCATATGCTGGAGCGCTTATTATAAACTCAATCATAAGTAGTTGTGTGCATAAAGCCATGACTGTGACACAGCCAACAGCTTGCATATGTATGAGACAACACAAGCCAACTCTGCGCCGGCAAAACGGATATCAGCTTGCTCAAGTGTTAATTTTATGGCAATGCAGCTGCCGGCGCAAGCAAACTCACACACACACAGACGCATACGCACATACCGCTATTTTAATTTCACTCTCTCTTATAGATAAGCACTTAACATTTAATTTCATGCCATTCAACACACACACACACATACATACATGTACACCCGCTTCCCTGCAATTGCAAATGATTCGTTCAGCTTGTTGATGAAGAGAATTCCCACTTCTCACTTTAATCATCTTAATTTACACATCACTACGGCTACTTAAAGTGCTCGGCGCCTTTATGTCAGCGCAATCCATATGGTCGCTTTTGCATTTTCGCTTCGTGCGAAGCGCAAGGAAAAATCAGGAAAGACTCAAAAAGGTAATAATAATAATCTCACCTTTATTCACTTCATAAAAATTCCGTTTCAAAAGAATTTTCATTTCTGTCATTGCTTGACGGAAAGAACGTAATTCTGCTAACTTCTTTAAGTGCTTAAGCACTCATGTTCATTCTCAACTCACATGCACATATGCACACATACATACATACAAAGAAAAGATTGCCACATACAAATAAACCTACACGGTTATCAACCTTTGTTAGTAAGTTTGTTCTAATGTTGTTGGTGGCACGCCCCAGCATCAAAGTGATCCGCATGTGTGACTACATTAGGGTGTCCATTAATTCCCACGTTGACTGCCTTTGAAAGCGCCCCTGAAATTATAATTTTTGCTCGAAAAAAAATCCAACCTAAAAACTCTTTATATTCAATTTAAACCATGCCCAATTCATTTAACTCTGTCCATATATTTTATATGGAAATATGTGATATTTTGTTAAACAGTTTTTATCTCCAAAACAAATAAATATACAACTTTGAAAAAATGAGGCAACAACAAAAAATGTTTCGCGTTAGAAATAAGGTCTAAATAACTTTTTTATAAAAACATTCTATTAAAAGTTATTTGTAATTAAGCTTAAGCTTCAAATGTAATGTATTCTTAGAGTACACCATGTCGTATGGGCAACACATTTGTTGTAAAGGGTGATTTTTTAAGAGCTTGATAACTTTTTAAAAAAAAAAAAACGCATAAAATTTGCAAAATCTCATCGGTTCTTTATTTGAAACGTTAGATTGGTTCATGACATTTACTTTTTGAAGATAATTTCATTTAAATGTTGACCGCGGCTGCGTCTTAGGTGGTCCATTCGGAAAGTCCAATTTTGGGCAACTTTTTCGAGCATTTCGGCCGGAATAGCCCGAATTTCTTCGGAAATGTTGTCTTCCAAAGCTGGAATAGTTGCTGGCTTATTTCTGTAGACTTTAGACTTGACGTAGCCCCACAAAAAATAGTCTAAAGGCGTTAAATCGTATGATCTTGGTGGCCAACTTACGGGTCCATTTCTTGAGATGAATTGTTGTCCGAAGTTTTCCCTCAAAATGGCCATAGAATCGCGAGCTGTGTGGCATGTAGCGCCATCTTGTTGAAACCACATGTCAACCAAGTTCAGTTCTTCCATTTTTGGCAACAAAAAGTTTGTTAGCATCGAACGATAGCGATCGCCATTCACCGTAACGTTGCGTCCAACAGCATCTTTGAAAAAATACGGTCCAATGATTCCACCAGCGTACAAACCACACCAAACAGTGCATTTTTCGGGATGCATGGGCAGTTCTTGAACGGCTTCTGGTTGCTCTTCACCCCAAATGCGGCAATTTTGCTTATTTACGTAGCCATTCAACCAGAAATGAGCCTCATCGCTGAACAAAATTAAAGCGCGAAACACATTTCGAACCGAACACTGATTTTGGTAATAAAATTCAATGATTTGCAAGCGTTGCTCGTTAGTAAGTCTATTCATGATGAAATGTCAAAGCATACTGAGCATCTTTCTCTTTGACACCATGTCTGAAATCCCACGTGATCTGTCAAATACTAATGCATGAAAATCCTAACCTCAAAAAAATCACCCGTTATATATTTTAGGGTCTCTAACGTATCTTTTTAGCAAAAATCGTGTCAAATTTAATACGTTTATACCATGTTCAGGGTATAATAACGAGCTTATTTAAGTTGGCTGCTTATTTTAAGGGCAGAAACTGAAACTTAAGGGGACATTTGCAAACAATTAACTTGGGAAATATCGAACACCCTAGTGCACATATGTATTCTCGTGTGCACATATGTGTGTTTGTTGGCAATTCAGTTAGTAAGTGCACTTGAGTGCCCATAAAATGTACAAGTTCTTCAAACTGTAAATGAATGCAATTCAATTTCATATGAAAAGCACATGTACTTCAAGCGGTTTAGTGTAGGTTCGAAATTCCTCAGAAGTCAAAGTTAATACGATGCGCACATATGTTCGAAACTCGATTTTACTGTGACAAATTTAAGTCTAAAAGCATTTGCACGACAAAAAAAAATCTGTGTTAATTAGTTGAAAGAGTAGTTCGAGGCTGCTATTTGGAGCGTTGATTGCTTAAGCGGCCAGAATTAACGCTCCTATAGGCAAGGTGCATAGATTTTTTAAAAAAAGTTCCAAAACACTGAGTCTTCTGAATGAACAAAGAATATTCAGTAATATATGTATTCATAATATAAGCCTGTCTAGGACGGAATATGCAATGCCTGTAGTTAGATACAACTATGCTAGCTAAAAGCGCGATGCTGGTTACCGATATGTGCATCCAGGCACTTCACAAAAAATAGAGTACATCCGCGATCAATGTCTTCCTCCAACTAAAATTCGAAAGTGCCATGTAAAATTGTGGCTTGTGTGGACAAAGAGATAACTAGGTACCTTTACCGCTTCGTTTGGTGAGCTCTTGACTGGACTATCCATCGAACAAATGTCCTGTAGCTCAAATGACCAATTTTAGTGTATTTATAAACGAATTATTCGGAACTAATAGTCCTAATATATTTAATTAAATAATAAATAAATATGTTGCTGAAACTGGGGAGATTGTTAGACCTCTTGTGATTTAAATCGGACAGAGACGCCAAACAGTAATAAACCGAAAATAAAGCTAAACAAGTAATTTGAGAAAAAGCCGAGTCAACTCAAAACCACTCATTTATTGTATATCCAATATTATATATTCAGTTAATTTTACTAAGATATCTTACTTATGGACCAATATATACGGTTTACTACTATGAACAAAAAAAATAATATTATAATACGTTGTTCATAATTTTATAATTCTTAATTTATTCTTCAAAATCGAAATCGTCCTTCTCAAAGTCGTTTGAGTTTGCTGAATAGCCAGAAGTCAAACGGAGCAAAATCAGGCGAATACAATGCTTGCGGCACGATATTGGTTGAAAACTTGGCAAAAACATAAGGAAGCGCATTACCCGAAAGTTGTCAGCCCAAAATTGCGGCCCCTTTTACGAAAAGCTTCGTTCAAACGACACAGAACACTCAAATAGTATTCTTTAATGACAGTTTGTTAGGTAGGAGGGAATTCGGAGTGCACCAACCTTCGATAATCAAAGAAAACTGTCAACATAACTATGATTTTTGGCCTGCTTTTAGGTGGTTTTTTCGATTTCGGCTCAGATCCAAGACTCATCGACAGTCATAAGACGATTAACAACCAGAGATCTTACTGGCATCGTTGAAATATTGGAAGGATCAGTGAAAACCATTTTGAATGTCTCTTTGTGCATAGGAAAAGCAAAAGCGCGACTTGTTCCAAAACCACTCAATTTTTCAGCGTCGCGTTAACGTCCGTAAAATATTGTTTTCCGACTACCAGGATATTATCAAACGTTGATTCTCAAGCACCAATTCCTTTATTTCGTTGTCGTGTTGATGATCAGTTGGAACCAATTTACTATTTTAAACCGAATTCGGTGTTTGAAGTTACCCGACCAATTCTGTGAAACAACTGTGAACATCAGTATTCTTGTATAGGAATAATACGTTGCACAAGTGTTTTTAATCTTATACAGAAAAGTTGTCGAAATTGGGCTGTGACTTTTCAAGGACTCAAACACCAAATTTCTTGTCATATCGGTTAATCTGTGAGTTCTAGTAAATGTTGTATACAAGAAGCGTTCCAAAGTAAACAGGACTTTTTGAATCTAGCGCCCCTGGTGGCACCATCTGTATGTCGACTAGTGCGTTAGAATTTGCTATCTTTATCGATTGTCCAGTGAGACATGACATTTCATTGATTGGAAGTAAAGTTATCGCGTTTTAAGTGTCAATATGTTTGTGTTATCGGTGCGAAAATGAGCTTCGAACAAAGAGCCAACTTTAAATTTTGTTTTAAAATTCGTAGAACTTTTACCGAATCGTTTCAAATGATGAAACGAGTTTATGACGGTGATTGCCTATCCCTTAGCAGAGTGCACGAGTGGTTTCAAAGTTTTCAAAGTGTTCATGAGGACATAAATGACGATCAACATGTTGGCCAATCAAAATCCGGGGCAATGATCACCGGAAATTCCATCGAAACTGTGCGTGAATTCATCAAAAATCAGCCGAAGTCATCATTGAAATTCATGGAAATGGAATTGAACATCTCCAAAACATCGATTTATTACATTTTGACCGAACATTTGAGCTTATGAAAGGTGTGTGCACGGTTTGTTCCGCACAAATGACGACCAAAAATTGCTCAGAATCCAACATTCGAAGGTAGATTATGTGACTAAAAATCAATAAATCAAAACCAATTCGTAGTTGGGCGTAATCGGACCCCTGCCAGGTCCAAAAACCGCCATTAACCTAAAATATACAAAAATGAATAATTAAGCACTAGATTAAAAAATAAGACTCTAATTTGGTACAGAGGATCGTAGTAGCAAGGGGCAAATGCGGGTAAAGAATTTTTAAAAGTAAGCATAACCCCGCCCCCTAATAAGTTTAAAGTTCATATCCCCTAAGCAAATAAAGCTACAACAACGAAATTCACCCAGCACAAATATTATAAAAACGTATATGAACAGTGTGAAATGGATGAAATCGGAAGATAGCCCCGCTCACTCTCAATTTAACGATAAGGTTAAAAACTACTAAAACCTCAATAAATCAATAAACAAATACGCCAGAGACATTGAATTTTATAAACCGATTTGAAAATTGGGCGAGGGACCTGGCACCGCCCACTTTTTGGTGAAATCACATATCTCGTTACCCGACCGGGGTCGCAATACAAAAATGAACAAAGTCGGACCTAGAACAATTGATAAAATCGGACAATATTAACCCGATTTCAACAAACCTTCAGTGTATGGGTAATATAATATATGGTATTTGTAAATGTATACATATATAAAATTGCTTGAATTTCGATCCTCTGATTAAAGTTTTACACCTTAAAGTATTTCCCTGATTTTGATGCTTCAAAGTTACAAGAGTATAAACAGTTCGGTTGCGCTCGAACTTATCCCTTCCTTGCTTGTTTTGCTTTCGGCTCGTTTTTTCCCCTCCATTCCGAGATTGTTGGTTTTTTTGCATGTCAAACTCATAAACTGATGTCTAATCGACAGTTATAATGCCCTCCATGAATGTGGAATCGGAATTCGCGCGCCAGGCATGTTCAAAGAGACCTGTACAAAATATCTACCAATTCATTCACATGGTCTCGCGAAAGATGTCGAGATCTCTTGCCATCACTCTAACATTTGCCCGACAATTTTTAAGCACCAAAGGTCCATATTTGTGCTGAACGATGCACGTCTTCATTGATCTTTCGACCGTCTTTCACCACTCGCAGGCTTATTTTTTTGATAAACTTGAATCACCGTAAACTTCAGAACTAATCTCTTTCTCATAACATTTTCTCTTCTTGCTTGTGATTAAATTTTGCCAAGATTGTTCATTGCTTTTCTTTCACAATAACAATTTAGCCAATTTTTCGCTAAAAATCAAGTTTTTTCCTTCAAGGTGTTTTAAAAAATGACAAATGGGATTTTCGAGAAAGTCTCTCGGCCCTGGGAAAACTCTTATCTAACGAATGCATCCTAATTTTTTTGAATTCAGTTGATCCATTACCAAGTTATGAGGAACACGGTAAATTAACTTTTTTAAAGGGTCAAGTTCGAATAACTGCTCTAAAGTACTTTCAGTAAAGAGATTATATTTAACAGTGTCGTAAAAAAAAATACGAAAGCTTGCGTGGTTTTGCACAAACTGACTTTTAGAGGGCTTGTCCAACAAGTTGCCATAGAAACCGAGAAAAGCGTTAATATCTAAGGATCATCTGTGGTATATAAGAACTATTTCAGGTCTTTAAGATCATGCAAGTTCTCACTCATCAATGATCCATTCCATTGCTGGAAATCACATCGTTGTTAAAAAGAACATTACCCAGCAACCTTTAACAATTTTTCTTTAACTATAATTTGAGTTTTTTAATGAACTTTTAATATTTTATAAGTTAAAAAACCTTAATATCAAACTGCCAAGCTATTTTGTATATACCTTTATTTAACATTTGATTATTTTTCTAACCCAAAGGCACCATTTACAAGCCTCCAACCACAGCTGAATGAGATCACACGCAACACAGACGGTTTCATGCTCTACGCCAGTTCTCTGCAGCTGCGCATACACATCGACGATCCACGTTTCATATCGAAAAGTGAAATTCTAGAGCTGAAATGTGTGGCGGATATAATGGGCATATCGAGTGTGCGGCGCGAGAGCAAGGTGCGGGCAACGATCTTGGCGCTGCGTGATGCTGGACACAAACAACGCTTGCTGGGGCAAGGTAATGGCGCTAGCGCATCCGGTAGTGGCAGTTGTTATGAAAGCATAGGTTAGTTACATAATTATTTAAAATGTTTTTTAAAAATTGCCATAAAAATTATGATGCCATTTGTTATAAAATGTTTTAATACATATAGTACATGAAATAATTTTTGTATTTTCAGTATATATGCAGCTTTGGGTATTCTGGCTATGTTTCCTATTGTTTTCGCGAGGGTCCCCACAGCTAACCAACTCCCATTGGAGTTAGCTGTCTACATAGAAAGTCAAATCGAAAAGGCCTGCCAGCTTAGAGCATAACTGTAACTTAGTAAATTAACGTAGTTTTAAGCATTAGTTAAATAAGCAAACACCTAACCAAAACATAAAAACAACATTTGAATTGACTACTTTGCAAGAAGAAGGCTGAAGGAAGCATCATACATTAGAGGAAACATAGAAACGAAATACTCGCACAGAATTTAGGTAAATTAAAGCTTAGCGGCACTAACACATGAAAGTTTCTACACAAAACACTCACACGAACATGTCCAAAACATGAAAGCAAAATTATCAAAACGGTAAAAAGGCCAAAGATAAAAGCAGTGATTAAGTCTACAATACCGGCATGATCCATAGTGAATCGTTAGCTTAGTTAATTATAAGGAACCTATTAATATGGTTAACACTGCATTCAACACACTTAAGCATATAAGCAATGAAAAATCCAGTGTTCAGTGAAGAGGAGCACAGTTAAATTACGTTACATTAATTGCTAATTACTTGAGTATCTCAAGAGCTCATTCGCGGCATAAAATACCCTTTAAGAGATATTGTAAATAGTTATTTACTGTTAAGTGCTTACGTCAATGTGATTATGAAATTTGTTGATTTTAAAAACACTAGCGCCATTATAAAGACATAGACATATAATTTTAGTGTTTGACTAAGTATGTTACCTACAATATAAATTGTATTTTTTTATGTATTTCATAATCATTTAATAAAGGAGACTCATTGCATAAACCTAAAACCTGAAGTACTTATAATTCAACTGAAAACTAAAACAGGAAAAAACGTTAACTTCAGCTGCACCGAAGCTACTATACCCTTTACAGGTGCATTTTTTTAAGAACTATGTCTTCAGTTTGTATGGGAGCTATATGCTATAGTAATCCGATCTGAACAATTTTTTCGGAAATTACATTTTTGCCCTAGAAAATAACCTGTGCCAACTTTCGTGAAGATATATTGCCAAATGTGAAAGTTTTCCGTACAAGAGCTTTATTCCGATCGTTCAGTTTGTATGGCAGCTATATGTTATACTGGTCCGATATCGGCAATTCCGACAAATGAGCAGCTTCTTAAAGAGAAAATGACGTATGCAAAATTTCAAAACGATATCTTAAAAACTGAAGGACCAGTTCGTACATATACAGACGGACAGATGGACAGTTTAACATACTGATCATTTATATACTTGTACATACTTTATAGGGTCTGCGACGCTTCCTTCTGGGTTTTACAAACTTCTTGGCAAACTTAACATACCCCGCTCAGGCTATAAAAACAAAAGTACGAGTTCGTAGATGGGCGTAATCAGACAACTGCCACGCCCACAAAATGCCATTTACCGAAACCCTATAAAGTGCCATAACTAAGCAGTACATTGAGAATCAAAACTCTAATTTGGCACAGGAGTAGCCCCCTGTAGGCTAAATATTTGAAAGGTGTGATCGCCAATTGGAGATTTTAAGTGTAGCCAGGTCCTTCTCCACCTGATTTTTCAACGGAGTGGAGGTCTTTCTATTCTTCTGCTTCCGCGTGATGTGTCAAATACTCTCAGAGCTAGAATATTTCCATCAATTCGGATAGCCAATGCCGCATAAAACTCGTAACGCCGACTCATCAGATGTTGTCATCGTACACCACGCCTCTGCACCATACAGCACGACGAGGATTATGAGTGACTTGTAGAGTTTGGTCATTGTTCGTCGAGAGAGGATTTTACTTCTCAATTGCCTACTCATTCCGAAGTAGCATCTATACGCAAGAATTATTCCGCGCTGGATTTTGAATAGACGAAATCAGGTGAGAGCCAAGTCGTGAGTGCAACGATTGTTTGTTTGAAGACAGGAGATTATTCCTCGTTCACTACTAGAGCCATTTGCATAACTTTCTTATCCAGACTGAAAAAACTAGAACTAACGGCGCGGTTGTTGAGACCAACGATATCAATATCAGCGGCATTCGCCAGCAACTGTACACTCTTATAGAAGATTGTACCAGCTCGAATTATTTTCTCCTGGAGTAGGTTGAAGAAGTTGCATGATAGGGTCAGCCAATATTCTACAAAGAAGCTGATGCTTACTCCTTATCAGTTGGTGAAGAGCGATCAGTCTTTGGTGGTAGGTTTTCCTGATTTCTCTATGGACAACTGGCAAACGGAATTGTTGTGTATCACCCAGAATTTGCTGTTCTTTGTTGTTCAAGTGGCATGGTTGCGACATGTCCAGTTTTTCCAAAAAATAGGTAACCATATGCTGCAAAGTGCTTCGTGCGCCAATTATTTTTGGTAGGATGAAACAATGATACAGTCGAGCTGTTTGCTTTCGGGCTCACATGTGTAGATTCATCGTCAACAAATTTTTTTCGAAATTTTAAAAAATAATCGCTCGAAAATGTTCGCAATTTAGTTCCAGTTTTTGGCTGAGATGAATATTTTAATTTACTGTAAGCAACACAAATAACGTTATATTGTCTAAACGTTAAGATTATGTGACCATCAGATGTGCCAAACTTTACGATAAAATTATGAGTTTTCATATCGCAACCCTAGGGCACGCGCGGTCTTCTGAAAGCTGGACTGTCCAAAAATCAATACCAAGTTGGTTCCAACGAGAATTGCTTGAACACAGATGAGAAAATTAGATTTCGGAATCTTTTTGCTTCAACATAACTCTGCCAGCCGCTCAGGTCGCTCATATTAAGTTAAGAGAAATTTTCAGCTCGGTAATTAGAGAGAACAATGAGCCTGTTACATGACCTAATAAATAAATTAAGAAGACGAAGCGGAATAACTTACAACAGAAAGGCCCTACAGGAAATTACCTAATCAAACAATACCAAACTCTTCTCATGCTTGCACTTATTTTTATAAATGAATTTATCTCTGCAAATGCGACTCTCACCTCATTGCAGGCCTACAGGTAATTCTAATCAATTCAAAAATAAATCATAATTTCGAAATCAAAATTTATTGCGTATCTTTTTTGGTTTGAGGAACTCTGGTAATTTGTATGCATTTACTAGAAACGCCTTTGTGCCTTTGAAATAATATTCATTCAGCTGTTCAGTTGGGCGTAAATATTCAACGCCACGCAACATTGCGCTAATGTTCAATCTAAGCGCTCTAGTGGTGAACAGCCTGCTGGTCTTGCTCTTACCCCACAAAGTACAACCCCTACCGATTCATATTTGTAATGGCGCTCAAAAAATTATGTATAAATTCAAATTACCTCGTACCGTGGCATCCACGCTCGTGTGACACCTTTGCCTTTGGCCACTTACTTACTAACTAATGCCGGAAGTAAATAAGCTTGATAAATTTACTCTCATCATTTTTGCATTAATTCAGGCTGCTTTGGCATCAGAAAAATGTCTTTTGATTAATCAAAAATATGCCTTGACACACACACACATCCCGACATACAATACACCCAGACAAAGTTTCATAGGCACGTAAATGGCTGCGAGTAGGCTAATTTGGTGCAGACCAGTGTAAAACAAACAACAACTGAGCGGGAACTCAGTATAAGGCCGGCGGCTTTCAGTCACAGACGGAAATAACAAATTACTGGATAGCAAAGGCGCCAACGGCACTTGTCACTGGCAGCCAACGACACTTATCATCCATGCAGCCGCCAGCCGTTTGACTACAGACACACACATCTCAAACCAAATCGGCAGACCGCCAGCGCTACCGCCACGGAAACCGACCAAAAATGTGAACATCTTTTTTTGTTTAAATAAACTCCCATCTATTCGGCGCTACGCCGTAGCAACGCAAAATTAAGTGACGCAAAAAAATCAGAATTCTCTAACTTTGGGATGGTGAGAAAAAGTGTGCGAAGGTTTTGATGTGCCACCGCAAGGCCATCATAAACGTTACAACCCCACCTCTACCTACCTTTGCAGCAGCCTAGGCTCCAGAGCAATTGGAGCTTAGAGCGGAACACGACGTGCCTCGCACGAAGTTAGTGGTGAAAGCCGGCAGCAAGGCAACGATGAACGTGTACGAAAAAATTCCAGATTTTTCCATGCGCTTTATCAAACTGACATTTCCGCCTGCGCTGCGCTAAGATATTAGATTTTTCGGCATTCCACCCTGTGGCAGCACCGAGCACAGCTTCGTCGCCCCGCAACCAGCCATTGTGGCATTGATGTGGCAGCATGGCAGCAACACCGCACTGCCAGCGATTATGTTTGCTAAGGATTAGATTTACCGGCGTTGCTGTACGCTTAACAACAACAACAGCAAAGAAACTCTCCTCCATCACTGTCGTTTGGCGTAGAAAGCTTAGAAGTACAGGAGCAGTCGAGCAGCAGATGTGGGGACCAAGTTGCCGTGGCACACTAATCCACCAAACGAACTTGGCGTTAAGTTGATTTAGTGTGTCACGTGGCGTAGCTGTAAATTGGACGCCACTTACAACTGCGCGTCGCGAGACGTAACTTTCCAGGTTAGTGGCATAATGTCGCAGCGATTGTACCCAGTTTAAGTATTGCAATAGGATTTGATTTCGTTGTGCTGCGGGAGGCACTGTGTGGCTGTGGTTGTTGCAATGCCTTGTTAGGAGTATATACACAGGCGATGACGCGGAAGACTTTAATGTCAGGTAGCAAGCATTTTAAATAGATCGCTGCTGCGCTGTTTTTATGAATTAGTGTTTTCCCCTTTTTCCTTGGCTGCTTGTCGTTGAGCGTTTTAAAATCTTCACGTTTCTCTCATTTTATGACATTTTCTAACGCAAAATTTTTGAGAGCACGAAAAGATAGGAATTAATGGAACACTGGTTAAAAACCTTAAACACCATTTTCTAAAGTTTTTTTTTCGCGAGTCTGGCCAGAAAAAACCTCACGTAATCTTTAAGAATTTCATAGCTTGCAAATGAGGAACCAAAAGTAATGAGTGCGGCGAATATCTTCATATTAGGGGTTTTGATTTAGATCGATTTCCTTAATATTCTGCTGGTGACTATGTATATTAGATGTATGGTGCTGGGAGAAATATTGGCCCGATCAGATAATTTCGGAATTTTATTAATAGTATATCTCAAAGATTGATCGATATTTTCAGTATAAAGTCAGACACTGGCACTGAGGTCTTCGGTAGTTGTGGGATTGAAAAACTTGTGTCGGATTTTATGGAAAGGACCTTGGTAGAACTTATTCGATGCAGCACTGCCAGCGCGATTTCCAATTATTGAAGGCGTCGCGGAAAGCATTCTCCGGAATTGCCTGGAAAGCCGAGGTGCATACTGCTTGAATCCCCTCTGTCGTCTCAAAATGATTGCCTTTCATGGGCCTTTTCAGGCAAAGGTTGCACATCTGGGCTGTAGGGCTGCTGCGGAAGCGTTGGGTTGCCGGTTGGGATTTTCTTGGCACACTTCCACACGCCGCAATTTCTGGTCGACAGTGAGCAGTTTTGAGACCATCTTCAAGTGCTTCGTCACAATCTCATAAAACACAGATTTTGCGCACACAAGTCACCGCCCCTCCAAAAAGTCTTGGTGAACCCGAAGCACACCACTTCTTGCTAAAGCAACATCTGGATAACCCTTTTTGATCATATCAAACGTCCTTGTCGCAGACTTACCGAGTTTCTCACAGAATTTAATCGGCTTGCATCACTCACAGAAATACGTCGGGAGAAAATGTTTGTCCAGGTGCTCAGATACAACTGACCAGCCGGTCGTTAGTTACCTAGGAACGACCTTTACCGAATCCAGTCAGTGCGCGCCCGGTTCGAAATACAGTCGCGGCGGAAGAAAATCAGTCTTATTACTTTCCTGACAAGCTAAGCGCTAAGCCTATTAGGGAAGAGTCATACCCCCACTTTAGAATTTTTCAACCCCCAGATGGCCCTTAAAACTCCGACCGCCCATACCAACGAACAGTTTTGTATCCTAATGTATAGGTTTTCATAAATACGAGTGTTGTGGATGTGGTAACGTTCCGATTCTGCCCATATGCAATACGGCAATTCATTTGGAAAAATTTCTCCAGGAGAACATCCACAAGTACTGACTGGCATTGAAGAAGACTTTAAATGGAAAAAATAGTTAATTTCTTAGTATAGATTAGAAAATTTTGGTTTTTGGTAAAATGGCGGCTTCCAGCAAAAGTAATTTTTGCGAAAACTTTTACACTTCCGAGTGGCTTAAATAATGGAAAACGTTATAAAAATTTTATTTCTTCGATTATTACCAATTCTTAAGTGATAAAGAAGTATTCCTCACCGACTTTAAAAAAGGTTGGAGAGAGAGTTTGATGTAAGGAGCTCTCCGTTAATCTTTATGGTGTCGACCCACTGTAGTATTTTTATGCAGATGTGGTTACTATTAAGGTGGCATTAGACGTACTGTCTCATTGAGGTGTACACTCACTCCGACAGTATAGCGGCAATAATAGCGCTAAGCCCGCTAACTCTTCGTTCAAAGTGTTTTTCAATAGAGGATCAAATTATTTCATTATCAGATTCTATACGGTGACTCGTCATAAAAGAATCGCTGGTAACTGAAAAGTTGAAGAGCTAGCAATAGCGGGCACCTTTCGATGATCAGCTCCTGTGCAACTGACAGAGGAGTTCTTCTGAACTACTTGCTTTTAGCAAAGCTCATCTCCTGGCAGACACAAATTGTCAAGGAGAAAGCTAAGGTGAAAACATTCAGTCCATTTCTCTTTCATTGGCCAGATTTTGCTAGACTGAGGTTAAAACGTCTCGACAGTCTTACCTTCGACGAACCATAGCCGAGATTAGAAATAGCCGTCTCAACAAATTTGCGATAGACTCAAAGCGCTTTGTCGATTTTTAACGGTCTTACGATCTATTATATACGAATTTGAGGTACCACAACGTACCGGCGTTCTAACCTGTTCGAGTGAGATCCCTGATAGTATCGAGCCCAAAATCTAAACTGAAAAAACCGCTTTCCGAAAAAGATATTAAAAGTTCTGGTTCCACTTTTGCAGAATCAGCTTCGAATTGTCGGAGGATATTCGCAAGCGTAAGTTAATTCAATATTTACGCAACAACAAAACTCCATTTTTTTTTATTCACACGTGAATACAACCTTTTAAAATTAAAATATATTTGTCGAATTTACCGTTTGATACACTCACATTCAATTTCCATCTCATCATCATTCATTTCTCTAACGCATTACCTTGTCATATTTCAAGTTCTGCCACAAAGTAATATTTCATTGAGACGCTCACATTTCCTAAAAAACAATGAGACACCAGTTCTTTTGCGTAAACCCTTTCTTCCGACAAACAGCTACTTAACCCTATGAACATACATACATATATGCACACATATAAACTCGTCTATAAATGTCGCAAAAAAACGTCTGCTTCCTTTCCCTTCCCGACATATGTGAGGCTAAGTGAAAGTGTGTCATGCTTAAGTGCCGCGATCTTCATTAATCATCATGCGTCTTGAGACAGGTAGCAAGCAGTTGAGTGCGGCGCGTCAGGCAAACAGTGCAAATGCCTTTGGTGGGCGTAATACGGTAGTCTCGGGGGAGCATTTGCTAAGTAGCACAAAACCGATTTGTTCACCTGTGAAATAATCCAAATCAGCGACGCAAATGAAATGTGGCAAACGCAAAATGAGAAAGACTGAAAGGTAGAACAGCAGAAGAATAAACGACAGAATAGGATCACAAAAAAATTAATGAAAATGATTTGTTGGTATATTCGCGCTTTTTCAGACTCGCAGAAATATGATTTTTATACTTATTCGATTATACTAAAATTTTAGAGGAAATTTTCGCAAAAACGCAACAGCCTACAAAAACAAAAAGAACAGAAAACAGAGAAATCATATGCAAAATAACTTTTGCCAACAGGTGCTACTTCAAACTTAGTACGCAATTAAGAAGTAAAGTGTGCTCTCGACGAACACAAGTCACTCATCATTCCCGTCCTGCTATATGGTGCAAAGGCATGGACTATGACAACATCTGATGAGTCGGCGTTACGAGATTCGAGATGAAGGTTTTGCAGGAAGATTTATGGTCCTTTACACATTGGAAACGGCGATTACCGCAGTCGATTGAACGATAAGCTGTAAGAGATATACGACGACATTAATATAGCTCAGCGAATTAAAAGATAGTGGCTACGCTGGCTAGGTCGTGTCGTCCGGATGAATGACAACGCTCCAGCTCTGAGAGTATACAACACAGCAACCGTCGGGGGAAGCAGAGGAAGAGGAAGACCTCCACTCCGTTAGAAAGACCACGTGGAGAAGGACCTGGATACACTTGGAATCTCTAATGGACTCCATACAGCAAAAATGAAGAACGATTGGCGAGTTCAACTGCAACTTCCTGCAATTGTGGTCTATGCTGGTATAAATCTGTCGCATTGAAAAGGCCAGTAATGCCGCCTGGCTATCAGAATATAACGTGTAGGGTTTCATTCTGTATCCTTCTGTAGTTATTCAATAGAACACCACAGGCCTTCTCGAGTACTTCTACTTGGAAGACACTGTCTGAGTTTGGTAGGCGGAAAGAGAGGGGATTTCAGTTAGATTATTCATTCACCCATAATCCGCAGTCAATTTTGAATGATCTTCCCCTGATTCCTCCAAAAAGAGTCTACTGTGATCTAATCTTGGAAGGATATTATCAACTTTATTTAAGTTTAGCACCTTCTTACCTTCTCACTCCTTTATTTTTATATCAGGACTTGGTTCAATTTTCCTAGAAAATTCCATATCTGTGGGCGGTTTATGGAAAAGTCTATTGAGCGCCTCAGTCCGACATGACTTAAACATAACCCCTGCATTCCGTTTTTATAATTTTTTTTTGCGAAATGTAGTCGCTATGTTTTCTGCGGTTCAGCATAGTAGAACCTCGTGACAAGCGGTCATAGACTTTCAGGCAATAGACCATCAGCTATCGTAATGTATGAAGCATGTTCATCGAAAGTCCGCAATTTCAACACTTTCTTAGCCTTCTGTATGTCTTAGTGATTCCAAGTTTCGTCGACGTTCCCAAAAAATGTAGAAACTCCTCCGCATACGTACCTTGTATACTCATATTTATCTGTCTGCCTGGTAGAAAGGTCCACCCACACGAACATGCATAACAAATGGGTCGAAGGTGACTGTTTGATTTTCTTCTTTTTCGTCTGCCGCTAAATCTTCACAAACGAAAATTCACGATTTAACGCCAACCAAGAAAAGCAAATAATGTGTGTCTGTGCACTTAAGATACGGCAAAATATCACGTTTTTAACGCGCTTGCAATTCCACAGCTCTGGGATTTCTGAGCATTTAGCGTGAAAGGTGGAATGTCTGTAGAAGATGATAGATTTGAGGCGCTTCGCTTTCACACGCACTGCGCTCATATTGACTGCTTCGCCCGCATCGGGAGTTGCGCTTGTTGCGAGGAAAGCATGTGATTTGCGTGCGTTTTTAAGTTTCGGGTGATAATGATCTGCGGTTGTATAAGGACACGCTGTAGCACAGCTTTAAAGGGGGTTGCTATATCTTTCGTTGTGCATTTTTCATTCCTTTCTGTTAAACAAAATGCGGCGTCTACTGGCAGGTGCTTGAGTACTTTTATAAATGACGTCGCTACTTTTCACGCTTTTTATTAAATGTTTTTCTGTTTATTTTCTCGCGCTTTTCTCTTGTCATTCTCGCAAGTTTTCTGCTTTGTTTTTCATATTTTTGCTTATAATTTTTATATGAGCGAACACAAACATGATAATAGTGATTAGCGTCATTAGCTGACAAGCGATTAGCCTGTCGCTGAACTCCGACACTGATTGTGCTTTATTTATTTTTTTTTAAATAAGCGTATACATGTTAAAGTGTCAGTCATACCACAAGTTGATTGTTTTTTTGAAAACGCCCACTGAAGTTTTCGAAATCATATACATATGTGTAAGTAAATAACGTGAAATTTTTTGGTATTTTACATTTGGCAGTAGGTCCACCACTTTCAAAAAAAAATTATCATAATACTTAAAATTCGCTCTACAAAAAAGTAAGAAATATTTTAGGCACTGAGTTCTTTGTGTTCTGTATCAGGGACCTTGAAAAGTTATATTCCTATCACGACAATTTTTCCATAAGGGATACCTTAGCTCAAATA